>NC_140581.1:496736741-496914241 GCF_964204655.1 Triturus cristatus | reverse complement strand
TGGAGTTTTTTAAATTACAGGTCTAAAAATGCCACTTTTAGAAAGTTGGATTTTTTTTACTTTAACCATTCTGTGCCGCTACCTGTCCCTAGAATACACGTCTGGGTTAGTTGACAGTTGGGCTTTGTGAACTCACTCGAGACAGTTGCACGAAAAGGGAGCTGAGGTGTGCCCTGCATATCCTGATGGCCCATCACCAGTGTGATGAGCCTTCCTGGACTAGAGTGGTTGGAGGAGCTGACACTTGCACCTGAATAGGGCTCTGCATGCCCTCACACAAAGAGCTGCGTTGCCCCCTATATTGTTTCTGTAGCCAGGATCTGGAAGCGCAGGGTCTTGTGCACTAGAAAGACCTTCCTTTGAAGTCTCCCCACTTCAAAGGCCAAAGTGGGTATAAGTACTGGACCTCTGACCCCATATACTGAGAACACTTCTGGAACTGAGGACACTCTCCAAGAAGAAGAGCTGCTGTGTTGTCGGGTAGGAACTGACACTTTGCTGTTTGCTTTGCTGGTTTGGTCTGCTGCCTTGCTGCTTTTTGTTGGTGAGTTAGAGGAATGGACTAGATGTTCTCCAAAGACTTGTTCGGGCTTGCCTCCGGTTGCTGAAGTCTCAAAGACATCAAAGACATCATCTGCATCTTGCTACCAGCACCTGGGCTCCTCTGCTGTGAGTCCTGCTCTGTCAAGTGGTGCCAAATCCAGTCCTGGGCCCTTGGAACTGAATGTTTGGTGCTGCTACCCAAAACACCAACATATCGACACCAATGCGGTGACTGGCATCAACACTGAAGCATCATTCAGCACCGGTGCTGTCCTTTTGACATCGAAGTTTTGCTGCTGACGGTACTGGAGCCATGTACACTGCTTGCTGAGAGGGTGAAGCACAGACCTCGACTTGCAACGCAGGCCCGGCTTTGCTGATGCCAACGCTTTCGACATCAACGGCTTGCAGTTGCCTGCACCGCTTGCTGAAAGGGTGAAGCACTGACCTCAACTTACAATACAGCCCAGAACCGATACACGGTGCTCTTGACCTCGACACCTCAATGACTTTGCCTGACCTTCGGAACCGACGCCTCACCTGTGACAGCAGTGCCTCACCTCCGGATTTCACTGCATCGTCCCCAAACTCTCAACACATCCAAGGTACTGTCAGGGGGTCGTTTCGACTACTGTAGCCGGCCCATGCTCCATCACGGTTTAACCAAACTTTGAGATATGCCTCAATAAAGCTCGACCAGATTGCCCCAGTTGGAGCTGTCTACTTCCAGGCACTGCATTTTGATTTAACCTTGCAAAATTCATATCTTGAATTGTGTAAGTTGGGTTTTTGTTGTTTTGGTATTGTTTTACTCAGATACATATTTACTGTTTTTCTGAACTGGTGTGGAGTACTTTTGTAGTGTTTTTACTGTTGTGTGTGTGTGTGCGCGCACATATACTTTACACATTGCCTCTGGGCATAAGCCTGACTGCTCTGTGCAGAACTACCAAGGGGATGAGCACAGGTTACCTTTTGTGTACTAGTATTGTGGGTCCCTGCTTGGATAGGGTGCATACCTCTACCAACTAGAAACCCCATTTCTAACACTGGTGATCAGCCGTGAGGATAGGACTTGTATTTGTGCATTACTTACAGTGATTGGTGTACACTACATTCATATCTCAGGCCATAACGTACCAGAGTACTGTGTTTCTTTCTCTTCTTTTGCAACATTTGAGTTTTTGCAATCATGACTCAGTCTGGAGAGCCATCAGCTGTAACCTGCAGATATGGAGTTTGAGCAGGAGTGGTTGGAAACCTATACAGTGCCTCAGCTCAAAAAGGTCTGCAGTGATTTCAAGTGTTCAAGTGATTTCAACCCTCACTAGAAAGAGGAGCTGCAAAAGGCTCTGAGGGCCTTGTTGGCAGCCTGGGAGGCAGCTGGGCACCCAGAGGATGAGAATGAGGCGGTGGATATGGAGGAGCAGAGTCTGCATTTTGATTTACTTGAGAATCAGGATCAGCTTCGGGGGGGGGGGGGGGCACCCTCAAAGGCATGAAGCATTGTTTCCTCTAAAAGCTTGTCCTCCGCAGAGTTGAGGGACAGGCGGGAAGAAAGGAAGCTCAAGTTGCAGCTTGTCAAACTCAAAATGGATTTGGAGAAAGTAATATTCGTCATAGAGGCGAAGAAATGTCTTTTAGCTCAAGAGCTGAGCTTGAAGGAGCTGGATTAAAAAGCCAAGTCCAGCACAGATGGTGGCAGCATATCATCAGTGCATTCTAAGGGAAGGTGCACATACCCAAGAGTCTACTGGCTGATTATCAATGGGAGATGACAAAGATCTGTGGTTTCAGGGCTATGAGGCAGCTTTACCCATGCACGTGACCCCTAACAGAGATTGGGGGGTGGAGGGGGAGTGCAGATTACTGGAAGCATTTCGAAGTGGAGGGGAGGGACACCTTGTTGGCACTAGTGCCAGTAGACCAGATGAGGTACCTCACCATGAAAGAAGCCCTGATCAGGAGATATGGTCTGACCCCAGAAGCATACAGGAAGAAGTTTAGGGGCAGTCTTAAACGTGGTTTCCAGACATGGCTTGATCGTGTTGATTCCTCTTTCAGAGCACTGGATCCTTGGGTAAAGGGCAGTGAGGTAACAGACTACCAGAGCTGTACAATTTAACTGTCCAAGAGCATATGTTCATTCTTTGTTTTCCAGAGCTGCACCAGCACTTGATTGATAGTAAGCTGACTGACCCCAGGAAGCTTGCTAAGGAGGCAGACCTCTGGCTCAGCACCAGGGTCCGGAAAAAGTTGTATGTGGGAGAATCTGCCAAGGGCGGCAGGATCCCCAACAGAAGAAGGGGGAAAAAATATAAGGAGTTCTCTTAAGGATCTCAAACGAGTTCCAAGGGTAAGGATTCCCAACCCCCTGTTGAGAAGAAGGGTTGGTTCCCTTCAGTAAAGCCTGCAGCAAAGGGATCACTGAAGTGTTTAGCATGTAGTCAGGAAGAGCACTTCAAGGGGGATCCCAAGTGTCCCAAGTGGGAATGGCCCCCCCACTGGTAGGCATTCACTGGGGAGGGAGAGTGTAGCATTTGGGGAGGAGTTGGTCACAGTTAGTCATTGGAAGCCAACTGAATTAACCCTAGTTTTCCTTGGTGACAGCGAGATGGTCCGAGCACCCTCATGCCTGACAACACTACGAAGTACAGGCGGGTGACCATCAATGGGAGGTGGGTGGAGGCTCTGAGAGACACAGGAGCCAGCATGACAGGTGTCATCTGGTGTCTTCAGAGCAGGTAGTCCCTACTGTGGTCCACCAAGTAGTTGCCGTAGACCACAGTGAGCGCCAACGTTTAGTGACTCAGGTTCCCTTTGAATGGGGGTCTCGGGTCTCATAAGGGTAGCTGTGTGTCCATCTATGCCTGTGGATTGTCTGCTGGGCAATGACCTAAGGCATTCCACCATGGAAGGTACTGATGGGCATATGTACAAGCCCCTACACCACGGAAACTTCACTTGTACTGATGTTTACGTGGCGATAAGGGCTTCACATTATTTACAAGGCAGCATTAAGCAACTTGAAGTGGCTTAACGCTGCCTTGTAAATGAGGCCCCCTTTCACGCTATACTTAGCGTGAAAGGGGTGTGCAGTGGGTGTTGCGGTGGGCGATCAACCGCAACACCCACTGATTTTGACGCTGCCTCCTATTTACAAGGGCAGTGTAAATAGGAGGCATCTCCAAAATTAAGACCAGGGAAAACCTGGTCTCAACTTGGCGAAAGGAGGAGAAATGCTTTATTTCTCCTCGTTTTTGCTTTTTCCATGTGTGCTGCCTTGTGCAGCACATATAGAAAAAGCAAAACGCCTTGGATTGTTTATGTGTAGGAAGGTGTCCCTTCCTGCATATAAACAATCCGTTAAAAAAATTACATATTGTAACTTCCATGTGTGCTGCATTAAGCAGCACTCATAGAAGTGACAAAGTGGCATTTCAGGATTATTTATGTGCAGGAAGGGACACCTTCCTACACGTAAACAATCCTCCCCTGCATGCAGACACCTTTGCACTATGGTAAAAGGCAGCCTGCGTTCACAATGATGCACCATATCCTTGTAAATATGGTGCAGCCTTGCATTTCTGAAGTGGGGGAGTGAGGCGTTAAGCCATGACGGCTAATGACTCACTCAGCCACTTCTTTGTAAATATCCCCCTGAGACCTGAGAGGATAGTGGCAGCTTTCTCAGCAACCCCAGATGAATTTAGTTTTTTAGCTCTACTGATGAAGGATAATATCCAGAAACACATGTCTAGAGATTCACAGCACTAACCTGCACCAACCATTTTCGTGAAACACTTCAGCAAAAACTCAACTACGCATTGAAAGTGAACTGCATTTACCATAATGCTAAGGGGTGAACTGTGCTGGGAGGTGAAGCAGTGTGCTCCCTTCCCCCTTCTATTTCGCCTGGAAGGAGGTGTACCTCAGGTCACACTTGGAGATGTTGGGATTGCCTGAGTGGGTGCACCTGACTACATGGTCAATGGCAGCATGTGAGGGTGGTCAGAAGGACTTGGATCCTGAAAGAGTGGCCCAGGTCTCTGCCAGGAAGGGGAAAGGCAAGGATAACCAACTTAAAATGGTCAGATAACACCAGGAGCGGATGGTGACCTTTCACAGTGGTGAGGCTAGCAAAGTGCCCCACCACCTCCAAAAAACACAAGAATATGTTTTCCGCCCTACAAAAGCCCATAGCAAAAAAAAGAAACCCTCCGTCAAGTGCCAGATAAAAACAACCCCTCCCTCCAAAATAAAACAAAACATTAAAGCATTACATATTATATTAATTAAATAAAAATAAATTGTACTTACCGTGGGCTCCGTGTCTTTCCTCGCTGTCCTTCTGAAGCCTGTGGAATAAAGAACCCTCCTAACCAATCCAGACGCTGCTCTCTTGCTGCATAAGAGCAGTGCCAGGAATGGATGGAGAAGGTAGGCCTAATGATCCTTCAGGCCCTTGAGGCCTGTGCTTGGTCTCCACTCAGCTTTCTAACACAGCTGGGGGGGGAGAGCTTTAAAGTGCTCTTGTCCTTTTGGCTGGAACAAGACTGGCAGCCAAAGTGTCATGTGCAATTTGAAATTAGTGACCTCCACTACCCCAGTCCTCCTGCTGCCATTCGGCAGCACAGGACAGTCAGGACACGCCCTCCTAGCTTGGAGGCAAGCTGACAGTTGCAGCACGCCTTGGTTAAAAATAAAATGGCAATGAAATCATTTTGTTGCAGTTTTGTTCTTAACATTGTGCGGCTCACAACGGGTGGGGTCAGACGCTCCCCCACCCTCATCAAGAAAGTGCCGCTGAATAACACACTTACGACAGGGTCAAGAGTTATGAAACATAAAATGTGTAAGATGAAATCTTTCTCATATCATACGCAGAACAAGGGTCGGGAGTGAAGAGCCCGCAACACATCTGAACATTGATATTTCTGGGCTACACATCTCAGCACTCATCAATACAGGGGCCTCAGTTAATGTCATGAATCTCCAACAATCAAGGGCACTCCGAGTTCGGCTGCAACTTCACCCCACAAAGACAAATATTTATGCATACAGAGGTTGGACAATGCTGCCTTTGGCAGGAACATTCAACGAGTCTACCAAACACATCAGTAGCAAATTCAAAGCAAAATTCTTTGTCACTACCAGTGACGTGGCCAGTCTGCTGAGCTGCTACACTGCAGAAGACCAGGGACTAGTGACACTTGCACAACATGTCCACAACAACCAAATACTTGTTATTTAGAGAATTTGAGCAAATATTGACAGGGCTCGGGTGCCTCAAAAACAACCTTGTCATATTGTTTGGCGATAAGACAATCAAACCTGTCGCCCTATGGCATTAACGAGTCCCATTTCACCTGCGGGTCGAGGTCACAGGAGCTGGAAAGGTTGGAACAGATAAAGGCTATAGAGAAAGCACCTAGCTGATGTTAATAACAATAACACCAAAGCAACCTGGGTCAGTGCATCAACATGAGGCCTCCCAACCAGGCCTTCAGTCTTCAGCGGCATATAACGCTTACAATAACATAATCGTAGACCAAATAGGAGCACAGTGTTTCTCTCTAAAATAGACCTCAATGCTGACACCACTGCTGTTATTAGACCCTGCGAGTAGATACATTACTACATTTTCAATGCCCTGGTCCTGACTTAGTACAAAGGGCTCAATTTTGGGATATCCTCAGCTGTGGAGGTATTCCAGAATACAGTAAGAGAGACACTGTCAGGGATCCAGGAAGTCATCAATATCAGTGATGACATACTAATTTACTCCAGATCCATGAAGGAGCACCACCAACGTGAAAACAACCTTACAGAGAATGTCAGACTGCAACCTCACTCTAGAGGGGTACAAATGTCAATTTTTCAAAACCCCTGGAAAATTACATATGTTCCAAAAACGGCATCAAAGTGCTCCGGTTGAAGTTTGAAGGCAGCCATAATGCCCCAGCCTCCACATCGGCAACATAAATCCGTAGTTTCCTTGGGATGGCCAATTACTGCTGTAGATTCATCCAGAATCTAGCAACACTGTCACAACCACTCAGAGTCCTCATGAAAGCTCACACCCAGTTTGTGTATAGCAGTTGTCATCACAAGGCATTCACAAGCGTCAAGGAAGACCTACTTCACAATGCGGCACTTTGACACATGAAAATACACTGAACTCATGTTACATGCCCGCCCTGTAGGGCTAGGGGCGGTCCTGGTGGAGGAACAAAACAGAGGTTCATGGCTCCCCGTAGCATTCATGAGCAGAACCCTGACAGAAGTTGAAACTAGGTATGCCCAATAGAGGGAGAATCCCTAGCAATTAAGTGAGGGTATGCCCACTTACATTTATATATTTTCTAGAAGAAATACATTACTTATTGAATGATTTGAATAGCGCATGCTAAGTTGAGCAAAAAACGTCAACCATGAATATGGCCCTCACTGAAAAGAAAATAGCAAGCACTGAAATTAATATAACTTGCATTAAAATGAATATGGCATTCGGTGAAGACCATGACCTGTAATAAGGAGAATATGAGGTGCAGAAATGAATATAACCTTTAAGTAAATCAATATTACATATGTTAAAATAAATATATTGTATTTTGAATTTAATATGATACAAGTTGAAAACGATATGACACACCTTGAAATCAAAATTAGACCTATTATAATTAAAATCACGAATGTTGAAATTAACATGTCTCCTATTGAAATGAATATTATTCTTATTTAAATGAATATGACACAGTTGATGTTACTATAAAACAAGGAGCATTAATATAACGTGTGTTCTTGGGATTGAAAAGTCCTCTTGATGGTAATGGACGCGCACCCCTGCCCTGAGTGCCCAACTGTATTGATGTCTGAATCCCCAATGCTGATTTTGTTTTGTCATACGCAAACACAGCTCATGTGTGTGTGTCATGACATGGGCCTGTTTCATGGATTGGGGTCTTGTTGGACCATGCGAGTATCCCAAAATGCTACTCACATAGTGGTGGGAGTTTACTACCTTCTGCAGGAGTTAAGCAGGACATTCACAGTGGTGAAAGCATACTGTGTAGTGATCAGTAGGAGTGAACAGGTCTTTTTTAACCTGTGTCACTTGACTAAGGCCTACAGGAGTGCTAGCTTTTTAAATGTTCCACTACTGTGTGCTTAACTCACCTTTGGCCTATAGAATGTTAGCGTGGAGCAGAACTGGTATACCTGCACTGGTTGTACGTGTGTCTGGGGAGGGTGCCATACGGGAATAATGCAGTACTGAGTATTGCGTGCATGGTGTATGCATGTACCTATGAGTGGTACAGTACCTGAAAGATATAGTGCTGTGCACTGTGTGCAGGATAGGTGCATATCCTGGATGTATGTGTGCCTGTGAGTGGTACAGTATATGGAGGGTACCATACTGTGTAGGGCATATATGCATGCACTGAGTGTAAGTGTACCTGTGGATGGTACTACATGTAGGGCCTTGGGTTCCACTTTGGAAGACCCATGCCTGGATGGTGAGACATGAAGAGGAGGTAGAGATATCCAGCAGACAGATTTGTGGGTTGCTGCATTACCGTTAGCTGGGTGGGACACACACTGGGTAGGGAAAGAGCAAGCCTCCCCTGTACACTTTAAAGGGTGCTCTTTGATTCAGTGAGAAGTCACAATAAAGGGGACTGGGCACATCTCAGGAAGGAGATGGGCTGATAAGAGAATCATGAAGTGTAGGGCTGGATGCCCTTGACTAACCTTTTGATGCACAGATCACTGTGGCTGTCATCCAGGTGTGAACTCTAGCTACTTCAATGGCCTGGGATGTGGACTATCAGCTTCGAAGACATCCCTGCTGTGACAGACTACTTTTCAAGAGGAAGAGGGAGCAGAGGAGTATGCAAATAAAGCAGAATACCAACCTAAAGTTTCAAAGACCCTAAATCATAATTGTTGTCTGGAAATAGACTATAAGAAGAGGAGTTTGAGACCCCCACAAATGTCATCTGTCAAGCAACCAGACAGACTTTGTGATGAGGGGAAGCTCTGCAAGACTTCTGCCTGGAACCAGAACTGGGGTCCAAGGCCTGCTAGTCTCCGTACTGAGTGTGGGGACATCACACAGGGAATCTATGGCCACCACCCCTGGAGCCTAGAGCACCAGTGCCTACCTGCTTGCCAAGACTGGTGTGCCCTGTGAGGAAGTGGAGAGCATTGGAGGGAGCAAGGTCCAGTGGCAAGCCCTGTTGAATGGACTCCCTGTGTGAGGTGTGATGAAATGGCTGCTGCACAGATCAAGTTGTTGCCAGTGTACAAGACTGAGTCGGCTATCCCGTATGCGAGGAGAGAGCCCCCTTGAAGACAGTCATGGAAAAGACTGCAGTGTGGTAAAGACTGAAGCCTTGCACTGTAGCGATGTGGCAACTCTATAGGCCAGGATGGGCCGCCATAGTAAAGACTGTCATGAGGTAAGGGCTAAAGTCTGCACCGTAAAGTTGCAGCGACCCAGTATGCATAAGGATCCACCTTGGTAAAGACTGCGTGCCTTAAGGACCGAAGTCTAGAGTGGAAGCTGTGCGGCTATCCAGTAAGCAAGGAAGGGCTGCAGGAAACACTTGGGACATGTGGATTTGGGCCGAAGTCCATAGACTGCTAGTGGTAGTGACCCATTGGTCACCAAAAGCAATGAGGACAGCGACTGATTCAACCCCTTTTAGCAAGTGAGAATGCCATGGGAGCAGGGTCACCCAAGTTTGTGATCGAGGACAGGAGCGTCAGAAACCCCTCTCCACCATTGGGAGAGTGGAGACACTTACCCACCAGGAGGAGTGTAGGCAACCTTCAATTGCTGCTGGATCTCAACCACAAGGGAGAGAGAGCCTGCACCTGCCGAATGCATCTGCTGAGTCTGCATACAGCCGACACCTGATCGGGACCCCTGGACAGTGTGCACTCCAGGACTCTGCACATATCACTCCTACTGGACTGGCTAAGATGTGTATCAAGTCTACTGGCCGCAGGGTAACCCGCTGCTGAGAGCACTATGTCTCTAGGACACTTTTGACTTGAATTTAAGACATGGACATCTAGTAGGGCATTCCTTGTATGTTGCGAACAGTGAATGGGGAATAACCACCATCGCTAAAGCAATGAAGGAGTGGGACAGGGAATTGCCATTAACACTAGAGACCTAACCTCAAGAGGAATTATGTTATTGTTTGTGAATATTGTATTTTTTCTTTGTGTTGGTAGCAGTAGAAATACAAAACTTCTTTTTTCATAAAAGTAAGTATTTGGCTGGGAATTGATTTATTGCTGCTGCACATTTTGAGTTGTGAGCCAGTGTTCACTAATATGTATCCACACCTCCTTCCTCTAGTCTCCCAAAAGAGCTGTGGACTGCTCAGACCAAGCAACCCTGAGAGTCAAGTGCAGAAGGAGTACGTGGCTCAGTTACTCAGAGTCCATAGTAGGCCGGGTCCCGGGACATCAGGAATAAAAGGCCTCAACCTCCACAGTTCGGCCCACTAGCCCTTGTGTGGCCCTCTGAAAGGAGTTCTGACATGTGATGAAATAAATATAAGCCACATTGTAACAAATATAAAACATGTTCAAATTAATATAAAATTAACAGAAATGAGTAGGACAAATGTTAAAATGATTATGATAATCATAAAATTACATTGAGATAAATGTGAACTGCAGTGCCAGGAAAACAACACATCTTGAAATTTGAATGCCATGTATTGAAATGAATTTGAGATTTACATAAATTATATGAAACACTTTGACAATTGCTAAAAACAATATGATCTATGCTTAATTGAAAAATACATGTTTTGAAAGGAATATGAGAGACATTGAAATAAATGTCATGAATAGAATTGATTAGGATATGGATTGAAATTAATATGATTCCTCTTCAAAAGAAAATTACATGTATTAAAATGAATAGGATTTATACCAATATGAATAGTACATGTGGTGAAACTAAAATAGCATGCATTAAAATTAATGGGACCGCCATTAAAATGAATTTGACATGCCCTTAAAATGAAAATGATCTATAGTGAAATGAATATAACATTTATCAAAAGAAAAAAGGCATGCGCTGAAATTAATGGAACACATTTTGAGGTGAATATAATACATAATGAAATGAATATGAGAAATGTTGAAATGAAAATGACACATTGAATTGAATATGGCAATTGTTGATATTAAAATGGCCCACGTAAAAGTGAATATGATGTGCATTTAAAGCAATAGGACAATCCCTGAAGACATTATAAATCCCTGTCAGATAAATGTAGCATTTAAGGAAAGGAATACAGACCATTTTTGAATGAACATGACCCATGCTTAAATGAATATGCCATGCTTGGAAATTAATGTGACATGATGAAATGTATATATTACATACACTAAAATGAACTGAAAAGAAAATACATCATTTTAAAATGCAACACATGGGCATGCTGCATGAGGAGTTTGAGGTACAAGAACATTCAGTATGAGGAGTTTGGGACATAAAGAGAGAGGCAGACTATGGCTGTCATTGCAAGCTGTGTATCTGAGTTTTTGTGTGTTGCTAACACTCAGTTTAGTCAATTTTAAAGTCCCAATACAAGATACTGATGAAGCTGTCTGACAGGCGGATTTACCACTGAAAAGTTTTGCCTACCCAGAGCTAGTGGTTTATCATGGATAATGGCAACAATATACCCAGAAATAATGTTTCAAGGGCGTGGCCAAGATGGCGACCGAGTAGGACGTGCCTGCTCGTCGCTCCGACCCCTGGCCTGGGCCCATGTCACATAGCAGCTCATAGCAGATTCCCAGACACTGTCCTGCACCTTACCCTGGTCCGGTGATTGCCGAGGAGCTGTAACTTTGGAAGCGGTGTGGCACCGGCACTCATTTTGGCACCTGGCATCCCATCTAGTGCTGCGCGATCTGCGGCCTACCCCACGGCCGGGCTGAGAGGGGCCGGGAGTGGTCCTGCACTTTGGAGCAGAGCCTACCAGAGGCCCCTTGGGAGTTGGCAGCGGGCCCCGCGGGGAAGAGAAGATACCGCCACCGACCTCCGACGGTATACGACCGTACCAGCGAGGCGGCTCCGACTGTGGGAAAAGAAAATGGCGGCCTGCGGCTGATGTCACTAGCGGTGCTGACCTCGCCGATCCAAGCAGGTGAGCCCACACGTAGCAGCAGCAGGCCTCCTGAAGCTTCCTGGAGGCTGTGATTCACCCCCTCTGCATTGCTGGAAGACTCGGGAGCCATGTAGATCGGGTCCGGGCCCACGAGTTCCTACAGGCGACCTTAAGATGGCGGTGACGGTGCTGCATGCCAGACTCCCTGGACAGCGCCCCCCCTTTTTGGCCAGTGGGGTGCCCCTGTTTAATGCCCTGCGGAGTGTTGTGCTGTAATCTGCATGGACGCTGGGCCCTGTTATGCGCACAGAACAGAGAGGGGCCCTCTTGAACCTGGAGGGTGGTGAGAAGACGATCCAGTCAAGGTGCGACACTACCCGATGCCCTAACACCGTGGCCACACCTGCAGGGCCCGGAATATGAGGGAGACAGCACAGAGGCGCCCCGTGCCCATTGGGGAGTGACTAGCAGAGGAGAAATACGGAGTTGCCGAGGTACAGCCCAGGCGAGCAGATAGACCGAGGGCACCGTGCGTAGAGAACGACCCGCTGGGGCATAGCTTTCCAGACCCCTCAGAGCACAACTGGCAGAGGAGTTTGCATGAGTGCACTGGACGCAAGACTGACCGGTACCTGGAGCCTGCAGTCTTTCCTTTGTATAGCACCGTCTTCCAACTGCAGCTAAGGGGAGTTAGCCCCATCACAATGGTCACCACCAAATCTAGAAAGGACAGATCTGTGAAGCACCTCCTTCTCAAGGCTGGGGTTGGAGATGCTGAGGCATCCACGACGCAACGTGGTCCCCCGGTGAGACAAGGCCTCGACGATCCAGAGGGGCCGGTCACACGTAGTGTCCTTGAATCCCTCTTCGCAGACCTCACAAGAGAATTCCATACCATGAAAAAAGACCTAACCATAGAGATCCGGGAGATGCGCAGAGACTTAGACTCGTGGGAGAGGGAGTCGATGAGCTACAAACCAAACAGCCGCGTGAGACGAGGAGGTGACACAGCTTCAACAATAGGTCCTGCGACTCCGGGACCAGCACTTGGATCTCCAAGTCCATGCAGAGGACCTCGAGAACCTCTACCGCCAGAATAACATCAGGATACGGGCGGTGCCTCAGGAGTCGGAGGGGCAAGACATTGAGGCCTTTGTTGTGGAACTGTTTCATCATATCCTGGGGGATTCTCCGGAACCACAGATCAAACTAGACCGAACACATCATTTGGGGCCCAAGAGACCCGCGACTGCCCCTCCTCCTGATATCTTGACCTGCGTACAGGATTTTCAACTTAAAGAACGCATCCTGCGGGAGGCACGGGCTAATCATCCCATAGACTTTCGCTCCTGCCGGCCTCTTCTCTTTCAGGATCTGGCGGCCTCGACCTTGCAGAAAAGACGGGAGTTTCGGGCCGTAACAGCATTCCTACGTTCCAAGGACATCTCCTATTCTTGGGATCATCTCTTTAGACTAATTTTTAACTGTGAAGGCAAGCTTTGCCAGGTCTGCTCTCTTGCTGAGGCCATGTCACTTTTTCATCTGCCAGGAGATGATCACGACACTCCAGAGAGGGATACCCCCACTAGACGCCGCAACGATTCAGCAAGATGGCAACGTGTTGGGAACTCTCCACGGCGTCTCCGCCCAGACCCGGAGATAATCGCTTAGGAACGCACGGCTGTGATGCACTCTCTATCGGAAGACTCGAGTACTGCAGACTGAAATACTCCGGCTTTGGTAATGATTGTAATGTACTGGGATCCATATTGATTGGACTAGCTGGGCCCTGTGCGGGGTCGGGGCGGCGGGGAGCTCTTGCTATCCATCTCACGTCTCTCCACCGGGCTGTTTGCCCGGGCTATTTGTGGACTTCGTAAATTGATGTTTTCAGTTGTAAGTTCTTTGTTGGGGGTTTCTGGGTTCATTCCTCCTCCTCCCAGCCATGATGGGCTGATGGTCTCTACAATGGATCCGTTATATCCGCCTCCACAAGCCCGGGGGCAACTCATCGTAGCATTCGCCGGGATCTCCTTTTATGTCGTCTGACATTAAGATTCTGTCCCTTAACGTTAAGGGGCTTAACAATCCTACCAAACGGTGGGCAGTCTTGTCCTTCCTCAAAAACTCCGACACCCATATCTCCTACTTCAAGAAACACACCTTCTACAAACTGATACACATAGACTGAGCTCCAGGGCTTTTCCCTTTCAACTGTTCTCTTCTCATACCTCTAAAACAGCGGGGGTGGCGATCCTGGTTTCTGCTAAGTTTCCGGGTCAGATAGGTTGTAAACAGGCCAAGATTAAGGGTAGATTTATGGCATACACCTTCACCCTGGGCAGTGCATAACCAACTACCTAGACCTCAATAACTCCCCTACTATCTCTACAATGACCCTTTGGGAAGCATTGAAAGCGGTGGTTAGAGGGGAATTCCTGGGCATTGCGGTAGCAGACAATAAAGACAGGAGAGAGAAAAGGGAGTTATTATCCAGCAAGGTTGCTGAACTGGAACAAATCCACCAACGGACAGGGGCATCCAGAGTCTGGAAGCAGCTTAAGGCGGCTAGGGCGCAACTGGCGGGGCTGGATGTTGATAGGGCCAAGTACGCAGCCCCTCGCCTGAAACATGCATTTTACATGGGGGGAGACAGGTGCAGGAAGCTTCTCACTAATAGATTGCGCGTGCAGAGACAGGCGTCCCGTGTCACTGGGATCTGGGACCAGCAGGGGAGGGAATGTGACACCGATTATGAGATTGTGGATACGTTGCGGCAATTCTATGAGACCCTATATGCGGCACAGACTCTACAGGGGGCACCACGTCTAAACTCTTACCAAGCCAGGTGGAGGAGCTTGCGGCTCCCATCCGCTAAAAGGAAGTCATCGCTGCAATCTCTCATTTGAAACTTCATAAGTCAACAGGCCCGGACGGATTCTCCTCTGTTTTTAAAAAAATGTTCTGCATACTTCTGGCCCCGCTGTTGGTGCTGGTCTATAACTCGATCGGGACTGCTCCTGCCACCTCCCTCCCACTTTCTATGCTGGAGGCACTGATCACAATAATACCTAAACTGGGCAAGGATAGGCGCTTGTGTGGTTCTTTTCATCCTATATCCCTCCAGAATGTGGACCTAAAAATCTTTACTGGGATCCTGGCATGTAGACTTTCTCATCACCTACCCAGGCTAATAGACCCGGGCCAATCAGGGTTTGTTCCCGGACGTCAGTGTTCTGACAATACCAAGGGGCTCCTGCATTTAGTAGACAGATCTGAACGCTTCCTGATGGAACTCATGATTTTCTCTGACGACGCTGAGAAAGCGTACGACAGGGTTCACTGGACGTATCTGAAGGTAACTCTGACTCACTTTGGCCTACCAAGCCGCTTCATTGATTAGGTATTCGGCAGCAACACAAGCCCCACAGTCACGGTGCGGGTGAATGGGACGGCCTCGTCAGATTTTCCCATATGCAGGGGGACGAGACAGGGCTGCCCCCTGTCACTGCTTCTGTTTGCCCTGTATATGGAACCTATGGCCCAAAGGGTCCGGGACGATCCTGATATCAGAGGGGCACGTATCGGGGGGTAAGAACACAAACTCTGCTTATACGCGGATGATGTGGTGGCCACGCTGGAGCACCCTAGGGAATCTCTGCCCACTTTCTTGGCTGAACTAGACAGGTTTGCACTGGCCTCGGGCTTTAAGATCAATGTGCATAAGTCTCAGGCCTTAGATCTTTCCTTGGAGCCTGAGACGCTGGGGCTCCTACAGCGTTTGTAACCAGTCCAGTGGGCCCGCGACTCAATCCTATACCTAGGATTACAAGTCTCCGCATTCCCTTTCCTGGCTGGGCCGTATAGCAGCTGTGTAAATGGTGATACTGTCCCAGATTCTTTTTATGTTCCATACACTGCCACTCGTACCTCCGACAGGGGTCATCCGCTCATTGCAACGTGACATAGAACATTTTGTCTAGCGAGACCAAAGAACTCGGTTACGTCGGGAGCTTACCTACAGCGACCCTGCTGAGGGAGGACTGGGGGTCCCCGATCTCCAAGCTTACTGGCGGGCGGCCCAAATGAGAGGTTTGTTTTTTATCGCATATGATGACATCGTAAAAGTTCCGTTTTTAGGTAATATATTAATTTCATAAAAAATTAGAACCCTTCCCCATTCACAATCTGGGAAATGTGCATAATTACATCGAGGAGCTTAATGAGTCTGGAACATCTTAAGGAAAGCAAATTCCAGGCATGTTGTTTACTGAACAGTGTAATTGACATGTTTAATGTGCTGCTGCTCTGATTCAGAATAAATGAGAATACCGAAGGGCATGCCCTGATATTTGTACAGAACAAATTTTGCTCTGAATGCGGTTTTCCACTCATCTCCCTGTTGGACTCGCACAAGATGGTAAGCACTCCAGATGTCCAATTTTGAGAAGACTGATGCCTCTGTGAGTTGGTCAAGCAAGACTGGTATTAATGGTAGTGGGTATTTATAATTGACTGTAATTCAATTGATGATCTGGTAATCAATGCAGGTGCGTAACTTGCCTCCTGCCCAGGAATGAAGAAGAGGGGCAAGAATGCTGGCTACAAAGATGGTTGAATAAATCCAGACACCAAATACTCATCTAGGTACTCTCAAAAATGATGGGGCAGATTTACAAGCCCCCTGTGCCACCAGTACGTCACTTTTCGTAACGTACTGGTGGTGCAGGGTGATCCTCCATATTTACAAGGACAGGAAAAGCCACCCTTGTAAATACAGCCCCTTCAAAATCAGCACTTTACGTTGAAGGGGCGTTCCATGGGTGTTGCTGTGGGTGTTCACACGCAACACCCATGGACTAAGACACATTTCCAGATATACAAGAAATCGAAAATCTGGAGATGCGTCTGAATGGCACGCCACCCTAGAGGTGGCGTAGCGAGGCGCAACGAGGAGAAATGTTTTCATTTCTCCTCCTTTTTAGGTCTCCCTAGGTAGCGCGCATACGCTTCCTAGGAGATGACCTTTAGAAATTGGTCAGCTCTTTTTCAGCGCTCGTGCTTGTTCTGGCATCCACCTTACAGGAGCGAGCAGCGGCGCGTGCGCTAATTGAAATGGTCCGCGCGCCGCTGCTGGCTCTTGCAAGGGGTATGCTAGCACAAGCATGACTGTTTAGCACGAGTGTTTATTTTTTTTTTGTTTAGCCTCAGCTTGCTCGCCGCCCCTACACCACCTCCCACCCATTGCTGTCTTTCAGGCTTGTTTTTGTTTAGCCTCAGCTCACTTGCCGTTCTTACACCACCTCCCGCCCATTCCTTTCTTTGATGCTTTTTTTTTTGTTGAGCCTCAGCTTACTCGCCGACCCTAAACCACCTCCCACCCAGTGTTGTTTTTCATGCTTGTTTTTTTTCTCAACTTGCGCGCTGTCCTACACCACCTCACGCCTGTTGATGACTTTAATTCTCTGACTCCCTCCGCAGTTGTGAGGGCCAGTGCTTAAAACTCGTTTTTGTTCAGCCTCAGCTTGCTCGCCGCCCCTACACCACCTCCCACCCATTGCTGTCTTTCAGGCTTGTTTTTGTTTAGCCTCAGCTCACTTGCCGTCCTTACACCACCTCCCGCCCATTGCTTTCTTTGATGCTTGTTTTTTTTTTGTTTAGCCTCAGCTCGCTCGCCGTCCCTAAACCACCTCTTGCCCATTGTTGTCTTTCATATTTGTTTTCTTTCTCAGCTCGCGCACCGTCCTACACTACCTCCCGCCCGTTAATGACTTTAATTCTCTGACTTCCTCCACAGTGGCGAGGGCCAGGGGCACATAATGCCCCAAACTGACCCCCAAGTACACAAGCCGTAGTGTGGTTTGTCTTGTACCCTGCTGGCTCAGGGCTGCAACACGCGTTCTTTTCACCCAACTAATTTCAGGGACTTTAACTGTAGTCCAATACCATGGCTGCTCCGCCCCATCCATTTAGCTTTCCCAATGCTGTTTTCATCACTGTGCCCTCGCTTCACCCATCCTCCCCGTGTCCACCCCTCCTAACCTTCCCTCCCCAGTCATTGCTTGTTTTGGCATCTGCATAATGTTTGTTTATTTTAAGTATTCTGCGCAACAGTTGATCTATTTTTGGGCCAAACTGAAGTTTGTGTGAAATTGCACAGAAATATAAATCTAATTGTGTTTACGGTGGCTCTTCCCAGTCATTGTTGTATAATCTGGTAATAACACACCAATGTTAAAGGCCACAGGACATTCTGGGTGTGGGGGGTCTTCAAAGCGTCCGGTTGTCATCGTCTGCAGCCCCACCCTGACTCAACCCTGCTTCCAGTTATGGCCAGGGCCCTTAGGTGGCTGGGATGGCCTGCCGCACAGCTCTCTGACTTCACTAGTTAAAGCGCTGGTGCTCATGGCTTCTAAGGTGACCCTTTCCCGCTACTCGCACACGGGACAGCCCTCAGCTTGGCTCAGCTCATGTCTGGTTCCAGGGCAGCACCACAGGACAGGCTGCTATGTCTTCAGCATCACATTGCTGCAGGTACTTCAGATGCGTCTGCACATGTTTTTATGTTGTCCGGAGATGCTTTATGGATGATCGCCAGCCCTCTGGTTATGGTAAGGAGGGAGCCTGTTCATTGTCTCCAGAACTGTGTGATTCATTTCTATAATTGAAGCCTCTAGAGCACACTTGCAGTGCTGGGTGCCGGGAGCGACAAGCTCACAAAGTTCCTGCATATTAGGTGTTACGTTTAGTATTCTTGGCTGCAGGTCTGTTGGTCTTTGCGAGTAGAGATGTCTGTGTGTTTTTTTCTTTTTTTTTTTTTTTAACATATTTGCATGTTTTTTTTTCAGTGTCCATCCTCCTGTGTATGTATGTGCTGCATAGGCGAGACCTATTGGCTATGCCAATGCTTGTTTCCTCTTTCAATGCATGCTGCATTCTACAGCATGCATTGAAAGAGGAAAATGCCTGTAGTGATTGTTTTTGTGCAGGAAGGTGCCCCTTCATGCACAAAAATATTCGCCTGACGACGCAGGCATCCTTGCTCCATGGTGCAAGGCTGCCTGTGCCAGCGTATAGCTGCAGTTTGTGCGCCAGCGCAGGGGGAAGCACAGAGATGCGACATATTCTTGTAAATATGTTGCATCCCTGTGCTTCGGAAGTGCCGCAGCGTGGCGCAGCCAAAGGGCTTGCGGAGCCACGCTGCGGCACTTCCTTGTAGATCTGCCCCGGTGTGTCCCCGATTCTGTCAAGGCATATATTCTGCTACAAGGTATGGCTGCCTCAGGGTCAAAGTCTATACAGCAATCGTATTTTCTTTTTATTTAATATGGAATAATTTTTGTCAAAAGTTAGGTACATAATAAAATTTATAGAATGTTTCAATTTTAAGAAACATGTAAAAAAAATTAACATGAACAACAAATATATTTATTTTAAAAGTGTTTATTTTATTTATTTAACATATTTTTCATGTGGGTTGGTTTTTTAAGTCCCTGCTCTGATATTTTCTATCGCAGTGTATTACAGTACCTGTGTGTGGGCATGTGTGATTCTTGGCATATCCAGTACCCTTGCTACTATTGTGTCACTTTTAGGGCTGTAGTAGAAATGTAGTTTGTGAATAGCAATGTGCTTACTCTTTTGCCTATGAGTATATGTAGCAGACAGTCCTTAAAGATCCCTAACCCCCTTCTATTGTGTTGTAAGTATGACCCATTTTCCAGCCCTAGCCCCTCTCACATTTATTGCTGCTTAGTAAACTTACATGTGCTCAGAATTCTCTATTGAAAATGTAAAAGGGGCAGGTGTAGATCTCAAACGTTAGGTTTGTGAATTGCATTTTTAGTAAGCAGTTCGTGAATAGGTTCCATAAAGAGTGATGTGGTAAAAATGGTCTAGCTATATTTGATTGCTGTTGGATTCAGATGCCGTCATTCGATTAATTCGCTATCACATAGATATTTAAATCGTAGTACAAAGGTAATTGCTTTAAGGCTAATAAATTAGCCTTGTAACATGCAAGATGCAATAAAGTGTATGCATGTCATAATTACTTTTACCACTGGGTGGCAGTATTAACCCTAGCTAGTTTTAGCAATGCTACAGTCATACAGAATGACAAAGCAGAAATACTGCTTAATATATTCATTTGACGAAAGCCTTTGCTGAACGCCATACGTATGTCGCGAGTGGGTCACTGTCATCTGAGGGTCATTCGGTAGACAAGTCTCACTCTCAGGCCCAAACGAGGCAAATGCTCACCAGTGTGACATGACCCGGATTTGTGAGTCATGCCTCCCCCTAAAAACATGCAGTTGTTGCTTTTTTGACGCCGAGTAGCTGTTTAGTGAAGTTGATATTCTGCTTTTCTGAGAAAGTGCGTGTTTTTATGCTGCAGTATTTGTAAGAGTAAGAAGAGATGAGGAGATTTTACCTCCAGGAGACAGCGGTGGAGCAAGCTGCAGGGGCGGGCAGGCGGCGCGCCTCGTAATGGAAGCAACTCATGCCAGTGTGGGCCTCCAGGACTGCCCTTCACACGGCATGACGAAAATGAAATAGCAACAAATTAAATCGCAGTGCGTATTGCACAGAAGGTTCTTCTCTAATTATAGGTCGTTGCTATGTTTAACTCGGTCACACCTCCTCCACAACACTCACAAGGCCGCCCGAGGCCTAAGGCGGAGACAGCATCGGCTCTATTATTTTTAAAATATTATTCCATTTGATGTCTGCCTTGTGACTTTTGTGTATGCTGCGTGCAGCCGTGCACACATCTCTTAATAGTTCATTCATTTGTTATACCGCCAGAAAGAGCCGTTTTCGGAATCATAGCAAAGTGGGCACATTTTGTGAGCCCCTGGGCAGAAGCAAGTCATCTGTCGGGCTGAGAGTGAAATAGCCGCCTAGAAATGGCAAATGCCGCATCCACTAAAATGGCGGTGCCCGCCCCACTGAGAGGTAGAGGGGCTGCAGGGTTTCAGACACTTTATTCCGCTCGCTGACATTGGAAACCTTTAACCTAATGGCTCCCAGCTCACAGGGATGGTCTCCGCACGCCATTCAAGGCGGAGCGGCTGTCACTAGATTTCCTTGCCGGTGAGCGCCATGCAATGTATTGTACTGTAGCTTTTCTATAGTGCTTTCCTGCATCTTGTCAATCCTCCAAAGCGCTTTCTACGCTGTCAGGTGAGTATTGCAACTCTGCATGGATAGGACAAGGGCGTTTGCTGGTAGTATTCAGGTAATGGACGGGAGAAGGGTGTACCAGGTAATGTATGCGAGAAGTTTGTTGGTAATATCCCTGTAATGGTAGGGAGAAGGGTGTTGGTTGTATTCAGGTAATGGTTGAGAGAAGGGTGTTGGCTGTATTCAGGTAATGGTTGGGAGAAGGGTGTTGTTGTATTCAGGTAATGGTTGAGAGAAGGGTGTTGGCTGTATTCAGGTAATGGTTGGGAGAAGGGTGTTGGTTGTATTCAGGTAATGGTGGGAGAAGGGTGTTGGTTGTATTCAGGTAATGGTTGAGAGAAGGGTGTTGGCTGTATTCAGGTAATGGTTGGGAGAAGGGTGTTGGCTGTATTCAGGTAATGGTGGGAGAAGGGTGTTGGTTGTATTCAGGTAATGGTTGAGAGAAGGGTGTTGGCTGTATTCAGGTAATGGTTGGGAGAAGGGTGTTGGCTGTATTCAGGTAATGGTGGGAGAAGGGTGTTGGTTGTATTCAGGTAATGGTTGAGAGAAGGGTGTTGGCTGTATTCAGGTAATGGTTGGGAGAAGGGTGTTGGCTGTATTCAGGTAATGGTGGGAGAAGGGTGTTGGTTGTATTCAGGTAATGGTTGAGAGAAGGGTGTTGGCTGTATTCAGGTAATGGTTGGGAGAAGGGTGTTGGCTGTATTCAGGTAATGGTTGGGAGAAGGGTGTTGGTTATATTCAGGTAATGGTGGGAGAAGGGTGTTGGCTGTACTCAGGTAATGGTAGGGAGAAGGGTGTTGGCTGTATTCAGGTAATGGTTGGGAGAAGGGTGTTGGTTGTATTCAGGTAATGGTTGAGAGAAGGGTGTTGGCTGTATTCAGGTAATGGTTGGGAGAAGGGTGTTGGCTGTATTCAGGTAATGGACGGGAGAAGGGTGTACCAGGCAGAGGCGCAACTAGAGCCAAATTTCGGGGGGGGGGCTAAGAAAAAATGTTGGGGGGGGGCTGAATCTTTGAGCAATAGGCAGAGTGGAGCTGCAGGGGCTCTTAGAAGGGGTGAAACAACAGCGAGGCCTCCTTAACATGCAAATGGTCTTTTAAAGACCTGTGAAGTGCTCGGGTGCGGCTGTGTGAGCGCCCAGGAAGCTGTCTCATCCCGGGATGCCACACACGACGGGGGGGGGCTGAAGCCCTTTGAGTCCAATGGGTGTTGCGCGCCTGGTACCAGGTAATGTAGGCGAGAAGTTTGTTGGTAATATTCCGGTAATGGTTGGGAGAAGGGTGTGTTGCCTGTATTCAGGTAATTGTTCGGAGAAGGGTGTTGGCAATATTCCTGTAATGGTTGGGAGAAGGGTGTTGGCTGTATTCAGGTAATGGTTGGGAGAAGGGTGTTGGCTGTATTCAGGTAATGGTTGGGAGAAGGGTGTTGGCTGTATTCAGGTAATGGTTGGGAGAAGGGTGTTGGTAATATTCCGGTAATGGTTGGGAGAAGGGTGTTGGTTGTATTCAGGTAATGGTTGAGAGAAGGGTGTTGGCTGTATTCAGGTAATGGTTGGGAGAAGGGTGTTGGTAATATTCTGGTAATGGTTGGGAGAAGGGTGTTGGTTGTATTCAGGTAATGGTTGAAAGAAGGGTGTTGGCTGTATTCAGGTAATGGTTGGGAGAAGGGTGTTGGTCGTATTCAGGTAATGGTTGAGAGAAGGGTGTTGGCTGTATTCAGGTAATGGTTGGGAGAAGGGTGTTGGCTGTATTCAGGTAATGGTTGGGAGAAGGGTGTTGGTAATATTCTGGTAATGGGTGGGAGAAGAGTGTTGGCTGTATTCCGGTAATGGTTGGGAGAAGGGTGTTGGTTGTATTCAGGTAATGGTAGGGAGAAGGGTGTTGGTTGTATTCAGGTAATGGTTGGGAGAAGGATGTTGGTTGTATTCAGGTAATGGTAGGGAGAAGGGTGTCGGCTGTATTCAGGTAATGGTTGAGAGAAGGGTGTTGGCTGTATTCATGTAATGGTAGGGAGAAGGGTGTTGGTTATATTCAGGTAATGGTGGGAGAAGGGTGTTGGCTGTACTCAGGTAATGGTAGGGAGAAGGGTGTTGGCTGTATTCAGGTAAGGGTTGGGAGAAGGGTGTTGGTTGTAATCAGGATGAGTTTTAGTGTTGTGCGTGAGGCCCTATAAACACCAGACTTGGCATAGTGGCATGCACGTGTGGCTCACGTTTGTGGTTTTTAGGGAAGAATTGTGAGGGACAGGACCCAAGCAGCTTCTACAATCCACTCACTGTTGCAGCTCAGTTTGGTTTAGATTTTGGGAACAGCCACGTCTTTATCTCTCTTCTAAATTCTCGCTATTTTTGATCTTTCTTATCCTCTGAGTTTATATTCATGAGCTTAGAAGTCTGTACTGAAAGTGGCGCCCACCTAGATAATATGTTTAATGAGAGAATATTAGGGGTCTATTAGGATGGCGGGCGGTTGCCAACGATGGCCCGGCAGGGGCGATCCGCCCGCCATCCTTGCATGAGTGACCCCCCGCCATATTAGTACGGATGGGAAGACCGTCTGCTGCTTTTCCGCCGATCGACTCGTCAACCGGGCGGAAAAAGGACATCATATGGTGGGACACCGCCATCCATATTAACATGCAGGCGGTGACTCCCCTTTCCATGGTGGCATTGCCGCCATGGATGGCTTGCGGTCTTTGCCGTTGGGGGGCCTTAGCGGACCCCCAGGGAGTTTGGGGGGTGGGGGGTGCACATGGGGGGTACCTATGGTACCCCTCTACATTGGCATGGACAAGGTGGCAGGCACCGCGTGGTGCCTGTCACCTTGTGCATGCCAATGCACAACATGCATTCACAGCATTGTGGCGGGCGGTGCTGTGAGCACCGCCCACCACAATGTTGTTAATGGGGGATGCCACCACCACGGTGGCATCTTGATGGCCACGGCGGGACCGCTGCACCTCTGGCGGACGGTCCCGTTCACCCCTACGCTGGCGGGCGGACATCGTAATAGGCCCCTAGGTGTGGATTTAATCTTATCCAAGGTTTCTTCTTTGGATGTTAGAAGTGATTTGGGATTTGAGGAAGTTTGGATGCCAGTACCCTGTGTGGAATGCCTGAAAAATAAATTGAAGTATTCTGATCGTAGAGCAGCAGTTTCTTGTCACTTTGTTGACCTGAGATTCGAGTGACACCTTCGAGTCGATGATCACGCCAAGATTTTGGCTTCACTTGATACCTGAGGCAATTGACCCAGTTCAAGAGGCCAGGTAGACAGAGGCTTATGATTATGCCAGAATCCAGAGGTGAGCTTTCGGTTATAGAGGAGTTTAAGTTTGAGACAATTTTCTAGCATCCATTGATAAACGCATGGCAGTCCCAGGCTAGAAAATCAATGAATAGCCCCATATTCAGGGAGAAAACTCATTTAAATTCACAATCATTTATGTTTTATTTTCCAACAAGAAACTCCTGCTGTTTTTGGCGCTGCCTCAGATTTACAGAACCTATTACATCTGGGACAGCGTCAAAAAGCAATGGGTGTTGCGGTGGAAAGCCCCCAGAAACACCCACTGTATGCCCCTTTTACACAGAAAACTGCGTGAAAGGGTACCATATTTACAAAGCGGTGTTAAGCCACTCAGAGTGGCTTAATGACACTCTGTAAATATGGTGCAGTACATTGCGCAACCTGAACGTTGCAAAAAGGGACGTTCCAGTGGCACAATCCACTTGTAACTATGCCCCTTGTTTCAGAGGTCAGTTGAGGAGAAGAAGTTTCGAAAACCTTTCCAATCAGTCAAAAATAAGAAGACTTTCTTTCACAATCAGAATTTCTGGAATACACTGGCATCTTCACATCCCTTTCATGGCCTGCTCGTGGTTGAGGAGTCCCGTTTGCCAATAAACCCTGACCTCCGAGTCAATAGCTCCAGGGAGCTGATCAGAAGTGACTATCATGAAGTTGGGGTTGGGCTGCAGTTTTCGGGATCAGTGGCTTCAGCTGGTTTTGGACTAGTGGGTTCTTTCAATCATCTGCAAAGGTTATCGGATTCCCTTTGTGAGCCTTCCTCTAGATTGTCAGTTTTGTGCTACTCCATTGTCAAGAAACCCTCAGAAACGAGATGCAATGTTGTCAGGAGTGGAGAAAGTTTTATCAAGAAGGTGATTGTCCGAGTGCCGTCTACTGGAGATGCTCTGGGGTTTTACTCCATTCTTTTCTTGGTTCGCAAGCCAGATAGCTCCTTTCAGCCAATCTTGGATTTAAAAGATCCTAACAAGTTGGTGCAGGTCGAGCTGTTTTGCATGAATACTTTGCAGTCCATCATTCCTCTTATCCAGAAGGGCGATTTTCTGGCAACCTTGGATTTAAAGGACGCATATTTCCACATACAGATCCATGCAGCAAGGCAGAAGGTTCTATGATGTGCTGAAAATGGTGTTCATTTCCAATTCCAAGTATTGTCCATCAGTCTGTTGACTGTTCAACGAACCTTCACCAAGGTATTGACTATGGCTGTGGGTGTTTTTCACAGCTTGAGGGGTTCTCAGTATTTCCTTACTTTGACAATTGTTTCATTTGTGCTTCTTCTCTTCCACAGGCTCTGATGGCGATGGAGGCAACAATTGGGCTACTGCAACAATTGGGATTCAGACTGTATTTTGCGAAGTCACACCTGTCCCCAGTCCAATGGTTGCAGTATATGGGGGCGATTTTTGAAACACAATGACGGGTGGTTTTCTTCACAAATACAGGCTCTGCAAAGGCACCTGAGGGTTTTCTTGTTCCGGCAGGCTGCTCCGGCCAGGGATTGGTTGAGGTTCCAGGGACTGCTGGCATCCACCACTGCAGTAATTACTTGGGCTTGTGTGCATCTAAAGCCGCCACTAGCCTACCTGACTATGTGGGTAAGCATCATAATTGGAAAATCCTGATATTTTGTGTTGCCACATTTGCACTGACAATGTTTGTATGGGGCACTGCATTAAAGAGTGCTTGTGTATGTGTGTGTCAACATTTTCTTGTAACACTTGTCTCTTTTCAGGGAAGCCGCTGACCAGCAGAACTCGTGATTGGTTTAAAAACCTACTAGCTGGTTGTATGCTTTTTTACCACAACCAAATTTGCTATGCGTGGCTGACTCACCTTATTTTGCACTTCTTTGGCCCTGAAGAAAGCCATGTAACTACTACGGAGGGCATTACGGCTGAAACATGTCGACCATTTAGAGACTATGACAGGTTGAATCTTCCAGCCATAGCCCACACTTTTTTAGCCCTGACCCCTGGATGTCTCAATAAAGCTTGTCCTGACATACCAGGGAGTAGGTTTTAACCTCACCTTCACTTTCTTTTTACACTCCCTCCACACCCGGCTCATCTGAAGATTTTAGAATACCTCTCGGCCATATCGTAAAACATCCCTGAGCTCTTTCCTCTCAGAGAGGGGTTTGTAGACTGCACTATGACAGTGTGAGGAGGTTCCCCTATGATGAAGCATACCACCCACGGGTGGGTGAGGGAAACCGTCCTTTAAAAGGGATCTCCCCGCACTCCTTTTTCACTCTTGATCCAGGGGTGTCTTTTGTGTTGCCGTACTTATGACAGTCTGCCACATGGTGGCGTTGTTTGTCTAATGTAGAGATGAGCACAACAACAGTTGTTTATTAATTCAAAATTCAATAAAAAAACACTAATACCTGCAGTCCAAACCATTACTTTAGCTTGGGTGGCCTGGAATAGTGTGAATTGTCTCACTAGTAGGAGTGCGATGGTTAGTAGTTGTGTTGGCACTGACATTGGAAGAGCTGGTAGGTGCAATGGGTGGTGCAAGTTGCATTGACTCCCTTTGGTTTACAAATTAAGCACTTCTAAGCAAACTGCACATATTGGTATGGTCCAAAAGAGGTCTTACGACAACAGACAGCCCAAAGTTGTGAAAGAATACAAGTCATACAAATAAAACGGATGGTAAAGAAGCTATGCTCCAGGGAAGAGACAAACACAACCAGGATAAGTAAAGCCATTGAATAAGAAGCAAGCAAATGAGAGTGGCAAGAAAGAAAACCAATGGCAAGCAATGAGCTGGCTCTGAGCCTGCTTTAGGTTTTTGTATGGTTCACAAGATGGTCTTTTGAGAACAGACAGCACAAAGCTGTCTGTAGGTGAGACCTAAAGAGGAACTCTTGGAGAGTGGCTAAGATGGAAGCAGAGAGGGCTCTCCCTGCAGTTCGGCATCTAACTCCCCAAACATACCTCCTCTGCATGTCCAAAACCAGCTACACAGTGACCTGATTGGGCGTTGCTTATAATGATCTTGGAGCACAGTCCTGGGTTGTCCCCAGCCTCTCCAGAACTCCTGGAAACTACGGTATTGGGTAGACAGGCCTGACCAGAGAACCAAGATGACAGCCCTGCACTTCAGCGCTCTGTGTGGCTAGCGCCAGAGGAGATAACTGCTGGTAAACAAGTAGGAATCAACTCCTTAGAACAGATAAGCTCTGCAATAGAGGCTCATAATCTTTCTTTGTGCCATTTCCCAAGTGGGAACTATCCCCCTGATGGAAATGAGCACAGATACTAAGCAAGCTAACAGGGGGCACCCACACCCACATACAAAGAGGATTGATCTGGGTTGCTCCCCCAAAAGGTCTAACCCCCTATAAGGTGCTTTATAAAAGAGGTTGATGCTGACTGGGGGGCAAACCATCAGTGGCCCACCCCGCACCAAATTCCTTCTAAATAAACCAACAGGCCTAGGGAGCAATTCCTACTGTGACCCTTAAGCCCTAGGCCACTAAGCCCCTGAGGGTCAGCCTACACTTGGGATCCTTGGGCTATCTCAGTGTTGATGAGACAGTCGATGTGTAGATTAGAGGGGTATAAAGCTTATAGCAATGTCTAGCTCTCAAGAGGCATGCCATTAAGACTCTGAAACAAACATTGCTGCACACAAAAACAAAAGGGGCACCACCCTAAAGGATATGTTTTCCGAATCTACAGCAGAGAGACGGGACTCCCTCAAAACCCAGCCTTGGACTTCAACAAAAGCCTTGATCTCTCTCTGCAGAGAGAGCCTCATAGATCTTCCAATGCCCTGCTTACTCGCTCCTTCATGGGAGATCTGTTTCGCAGACTTAGGGGCAACTTCACTGCCTTATGTGAGGATATCTAGAAAGACTTGAGAGATGAGACAGGATGTGAAAGATCTGGGAGAGTGGGTGCCCATCCATGGGTACTCGGGGGATGTCAGCTGGAGGAATTGGAGGCTCTCAGACAGGAGGTGCTAGAGCTGTAGGATCAAAACATTGGCCAACAATGTCATCTTGAGGACCATGAAAACCTAAAAAAGCATGTCCTACCAAAGCTGTCGGAATCCAACATCCAACTCAACAGAACACACCCAACAGGGTGACCTTTCAGATCTCCAGAAAGCCCCCGCGATATCCTGACATGCATCCACCACTTAAAGCAGGAAGAGAACATAATGAAAACAGCCCCGACAATGGTCGCCATCTTCTTCAAAGGCCCAAAGCTTTGAGTGCATCAGGACCTGTCTCCCACCATGCTCCTAAGGCGTCTACTCCTGAGAAGCAACCAATTTACTGAGAAACAAAAGAATAAAATATAGGTGGAGACATTTGTTCTCCCTGGTCTTCTTTTGGTACAACGAAACACAACAGGAGCCAACTCTGTTTGAGGTACCACTGTGTTCTTGGCATCATAGAGGCCCTGGAGGGCACTGGATGGCTTACAGCGTAAACATGAGAGCTTGTAACTCGAAAGCAAAAGCGATGGGGCAAGATACCTTCAAAAAGGAACACTCACAGACCTTTAACAGAAGAAATCCTCCATGAATGACAAGCAATCATTAATAAGTTGCAAGAAGATGCACCAGCAGGTGGGTAAATCCTTCAACAAAAATAGCTGATATCTGGCTTTTGCCATGAGAATATGGTAGACTGGATGTGATTAGCCCTGGCAACACAATGAGAAGAGATGTAGTTAGCTTGAGAGTCGAGTGGGGGGCTGGCAAATTTGCAAGTGCCTAGCATCCTGGAGTTGGGTTGAAGAAGGGGATCCCATGTTTAGCTTGATCAGAAGGGAATCTACCCAGCCATTTTAGACTACCTAGGAAGACAAACATTTGTCTGTTTAGTTTCCTCTTGTGGGGAAGTTGCACTAGTTCCTTTGAGCCCCTCCGAGAGACCACTGCTTCAAGCATGCCTGCTAGAGATTGATACCTGCTGACACATACAGTTGGAATGGCCAGACTTGTGCGTGGCCACAACTTTTTCCTATTTTGCGCCTATCACGTTTTAATATGCTTAAAGATTCGAAGTGCGACATCTGACTCCTATAGGAGACCCACCTTCTGACACGTGACTGCAGTCGCCTATGATTTTGATAGTTCCCAGGATAGTATTTCTCCTCCAGCCCTATTCTTGCTTCCTATTATGTTTATTGGGACAGTTAAAACCACATTATGAGAAGTGGGTGGGAGGCCTCTAGTGCTATGGATGTCTCTGAATAGCCCACTCACCATAGCAGTGATATACACTTTTTTTGTAGAGTTTTATATAGCGCGAACTAGACCCGAGACATCGAGTATCAGAGCGCTTTACATGAGCACCAGTTTCGTTACATATGGACACATTCATTTCTGTTAGGCACAGGGAGATTAAGTGATTTTCCCAGAATCACAGGATGTTGAGCGTCGTTGCCGAGACTCGAACCCGGTTCCCCAGCTTCGAGGTCGACCGCTCTAGCCGTAAGGCTACATCCTCTCCCACTTCCAATCAGAACCAGGAAAAGTTTATTAGAGAGGCCCTATTAAAAGTCATGACTTCGCCCTACAACAAACTATTAATTGGGGGAGACCTCATCATAATCCTGGACCCAGAGCTGGCCAGCTCGATGCACTGTATGTGTAAGGCAGGTGCATCAGCCTGCAGTGGGCTGGAGTGGCAAAAGGATTTGGGTTTGTTTGATATACTTCCTTAACCCCACTTCCAAAGATTTCACTTTTTATTTAGCATCCAGATAGCCACACACCAGATTAGATTACTTTCTAGGCACTTCCCACATTCTAGCTAAAACTGAACAAGTTAAGTTCAGGGTTTTCGCTTTGTCGGATCACTTCCCAATATTCATAACCCTGAGAAGCACCCAGGAGATTAGATATTAAATGACTACCTCATCAAACCAAAATACAAGGGGTGAGCCAGTGCTTTTTCCGTGTAAACAATTCATCAGAGACATGCATAGCCACAGTATGAGACTTGCTTAAGGCTATGATCAGGGACAAATTCAACACTATTGCTCCAAGACTTAACATGGAAATAAAAGAAAAGACAGTGAAGCTAGAGGGAAAAGTAAAGATTTTAGGGACCAACCACAAGCGCCCAGGGGTCTACATAATATGGCGTCAGCTCACTGAGCACGCAGCAACTGAAGACTCTAGATACAGACAAAGGAGAATACTCCCTTCTCCGTCTGCCCCAGCATTATTATAGGGGGGCAACAAAGCATGCAAAATGCTCACTTGTAAGTTAAGGGCCAAGATACATAAGTAGAGGGTTTCAGAAATCACCATCTCACAGGTGAGACATTAAACCTGACTAAGACATTGCTTGGCCCTTCGGGCACTTTTATGAAGACCTCTACCCAGCAGCAGATCTCCAGGGGCAGATATAGAGTCCTATATATCCACATCCACAATAGTGACATTGACCCAACAGCAGACAGTCTCTAGAAGAAATGATCTCTGGGATTGCCAAGCTCCAACTCTCTAAAGCTCCTGGCTCTGATGGCTGCTCACCAGCATTTCTCATGACCTTCTTCCCCCTTACAGCCTCAATAGTAACACGCCTCTACAGTTCTTTCATGACATCAGGTGCATTAACTAACAATATGAAGGAGGCCGTCAGAGCAGTAATCCCCAAGCCCAGGAAAGGCCCATATTCTTGCACCTCATATAGTTTGATTTCCCTGATAAACTTTGATACCAAAATCTTTACAGGCATCCCATCACGATGACTTAATCAGTTCATGCAAGCACTGATAGATCCTGACGAACCCAGCTTTATACCGGAGAAAGGGTTTAACAATAAACAAATTTTTCACATACTCAACATCATTATTTGTACTAAGAAGATAGCTCTTGTGTTATCTATTAATGCTCAGAAGACATTTAATAGCATCCACTAGCCCTTTGAGCTAAGCATCCTAGGCATGCTGAACCTAGGCCAAAATTTTGTGACATGGTCTTGAGCGGATGCTCCCATCCCCAAGCCAAGGTGAGAGTGAAAGGTGTGTTATTGGAACTCTTTGAGCTGCATAGAAGCATGAGACATGGCTGCCCCGTTACCTCTCCTCTTTGCAATCTGAATAGAGTCCCGAGCTGACAAAATTAGATCCAGTCCAAAGATCCTGGGGTACAAATAGGTAGCCACTGGAATAAATTAGTCCTAAAGGGCGATGACGTCCTTGTAATCCTAGCAGATCTACATCACTCAATCTCTGCACTGCTGACCAACCCAGCACACAAGAAAACAGCAAAAACGAGGAGAAATTAAACATTTTTCCTTGTTGCGTCAGGGTAAGACCAGGTTTTCCCTGGATTTAATTCTCGTGCAGCCTCCTATTGACACCTCCCTTGTAAATAGGAGGCAGCGTCAGAACCAATGGGTGTTGCAGTGGAATGCCCACAGCAACACCCATTGCCCTACCCTTTCACGCTAGGCATAGCGTGAAAGGGTGCCTTATTTACAAGGCAGCGTTATGCCACGTTAAGTGGATCAACGCTGCCTTGTAAATAAGGTAAACCACCTATCGCCACAGGAACATCGTAAAAAGTGACGTTCCCTTGGCAATAGGGGCTTGTAAATATGCCCCGTTGTTTGAATTACTTAGCAGTAATTCCATTACTCTGTGTCTTCATCCCTCCAATCTTCACTTTCCTCCCTCCTGGTTGGTTGCTGTCTCACCTATCGGGGCTCACGGGACAGTACAGGGCTCACGAGACAGTACAGGATGTCTTCTGGGTAACGGTTATGCAAGGTTGGTATTACGGCTCAGTCATTAAAACAGCACAGGACTCTCGCTGCGGCCTGAGCAGAAGACGCGAGTTGTCTGAAGGAACCAATCAGGCTGATGTGAATTGAACTGCAAACAACGTCTCCCCTGGCCTCTACGTGCGTCCGCCTCGACTGGAACGCACGCTCGCCACAGGGTGCACGTGATAACGTTTTGCCGCACCTGGTAGAATTGTGGAGAGCTTTCTGTGCCTAATTGGTGGAGACTAAGTCGAGCTTGCTGTGAATGTAAATAAGGAGCACCTTCCTGCAGCCGGTACATTAACTGAGTGAATTGTTCCATGGATATTCCATTAAGAAGGTAATTAAATCAGTTACCGCCTCTCATGGCAACAACATTTTTTTAAATGACCAGTGGGTCCAGCGGAGGTGAAATGATTCGGGGCGCGAGGCGGGGGTTCATCTGCCCTACGCCTCTGAATGCCGCCAATTTCTCTGCCAGTTTTCTTTTCATCTCATAATTATAGAGGTGCTGAATTATTCAAGCCCTGGCCTGTGTGTCTTAATGGTGTCAGCTCGTGAAGGTTATGCTGCTGGCAGCAGGTAAAGGAATGTCTATATTTGTCTGTAGGTCATGCGTGCCCGGCGCGCGCCATATTCACTCAAGCATTCACCTCTAGAGGGGAGGCTGACTCACTCTCCAAGCCCGGGCCCGGGCGGGAGAAAGAAGACAAACAGAAACATACAGAAAATGGTGTGGTCGGGACACCTTACTTGGAATTTCAGGATGCGTGTTTTTTAAACAGGACATTTTGTATCCTATGCCGTGGTCAGTACTGTGCCAACGTGCATAAGAAAGTGATACATTGATTGAACCGGTGGAGCTTGCTCGGAAAGTCGAAGTTCAATTGTTGAAGACGAACACACAATGGTTTGTTGGTTGTGGGTTTGAGTCACTCCTATACATTCACAACAGGTAACATTGACTTGCAGGTATTCCAGGGAATGTTTTTAGGGATTGGTGGGCATGCCCGTATGTGGGTTTGTGTAAGGTCCCTGAGAATTTCCAACATTCCTGTTGATTTATCATCACTCATATGTAACGTCTTAGTGGCCTCTTGAGAGGGGATTGGTCATAAAGTGAACTTATAGAGTGTGCCTCACCTATCTATAGGTTCCCAAGAACAACATGGGACGCTATAAGCGAACTAAGTTCTAAATACAATCCCAGTGACTGGCAGTGAGCCCCCCACCCTTGATTAATGGTGTCGCTTGAGGTGTGAGGGAAGTGTTGCGAGCACCAGAGCCCCTTGGGGGGAACCGACCTCAGCCCTAGTTGAGGGGAGAACTCACTAAAAAGAGTTAGCATGAATCCTACTAAGGATTCCTGGATGACCATGGACTGGAGACCCCCAATATACTTTCACACGGTAACATTCAGTAAAGAAGCAAGCCTGCGGACCAAAGGTTGTTTACGTACTCAGGGGCACACCAGTGGTCGAAGTGGGGGAAAAAAAAGTAGGGGAATCAGAGGGCGGGAATAACCCGAGGACTGGATCGGTGGGAGAAGTCAGAGGTGTGGCCAGAATGCGCGAAACATCCCAATTTTTTGTATTTGTTTGACATTTCACTGACCAGTTACAGTTTATTATGTTATTCAATTCAACCAATGGATACACATGATTATTTAAAGCTTAATATTAGTTATTCATATTAAAATACATTCACAAAGTGGGATATGTTTTCAATCACAGAATGTCCCACATGCGCTTAAAAGTGAAAGCACAAACTATTGGTCTCCGAGCCATGGCGTTTCTGTCATCAGCACTTCTCCTCCCTTTTTTTCCACAAGAGCAGTTCAAACATAAATGGCAAAATATCCTAGTTTGCAAATGTTTTCTATATAATTATAGCTCTGCAATATTTGACACATAATACATCATCTGCTGCATAATCTGACAATTTTAACTAATAATTTGTTTGTAGCTGAAACGGATCAAAAGTTATTTAAAAATGTGACATATTGCGGCAAAGTGGACGGCCCTTTGCAAAGGTTGACTGATCCCCTCTCTCACTGCTGCATTTGTATGTTACACCGGTACTAATGAGGCAACATTTTCCCAGAGACTGTTAGCATGTGTAAAAATGTCAAAATAATAAACTATCAGAAAATTTATTGCATTACGCTGCAGCATTTTTTTCCCTGCATAATTTAGTCAACGCTGCGGCATAATTTTGTCCTCCATTGCTGCAGAATTCCAATGGCCCCAAAGCAGGCAGCGCATATTAAAAGTGCTTGTGCATGCAGCAGAGAGACTGTGAAGTTTGCAAACTTGGGGGGATATGTACAAGTGAAGTGGCGGAGTGAGGTGTTAGCCGTAATGGCTTAGCACCTCACTCCGCCACTTCAGAAACACAAGGCTGCACCATATTTACAACAATATGGTGCAGCCTTGCGTTTCCCCCTGCGCTGGTGCTACACTTAGCAGTGTAGCACCAGCGCAAGCACCCTTGTACCATATTGCAAGGGTGTCTGCATGCAGGGGAGGATTGTTTATGTGTAGGAAGGGTTCCCTCCCTGCACTTAAACAATCCTAAAATGCCATTTTGTCACTTTTTTGTGTGCTGCTTCATGCAGCGCTCATGAAAGTTACAAAATTGCATTTTTTTAAACAGATTCTTTATGTACAGGAAGGGGGAACCTTCCTGTACATAAACAATCCATGGCATTTTGTGTTTTACCATGTGTGCTGCATAAGGCAGCACACATGGAAAAAACAAAAACGAGGAAGAATAAAGCATTGCTCCTTGTTTCGCCAAGTTAAGACCAGGTTTTCCCTGGTCTTAATTTTGGTGCTGCCTCCTATGCACGCTGCCTTTGTACATAGGGGGCAGAGTCAAAATCAATGGGTGTTGCAGTGGAACGCCCACCGCAACACCCACTGCCCACCCCTTTCACGTTAACCATTGTGTGAAAGGGGGCCTTATTCACAAGGCAGCGTTAAGCCACATTATGCGGCTTAACGCTGCCTTGAAAATAAGGAGAAGCCCCTATCCCCACCACAACATCGGAAAAGGTGACGTTGTGGTGGCCATAGGGGCTTGTACATATGCCCCTTAGTTTGGTGTGCATGCAAATCCTGCATTGTCGATCCCTGGTAAGTTGCAGCTACTACTGCTGAGACCAGGCCAATGGAGGTACCAATGGGTGAGGCAGACTGGCCTCAAGGGCAGGACCAGCTTTAGCGCTGGTGGTGCCCTGTGCAACAATGTTTATTGGTGCCCCTCAATGACCACCTATGCCACGGATTCCCTACTACCCTCTAACACTGCCCTTCAAGTCTCCATAACCACACACTCTGTCACATGCATTTAGTTTGGTTTACAGCGCCACTAAAATCAGTGTAGAGTGTCGGAGCACTTTACATCACACACATTACACAGAGACAATCAATCATATGTGTGTAAATCACTGTATAGGAAAGTTTACATAAGACAAAGGACTACATGGTGTAGGATTCACATGACAACCATACTAATAGGGAGTATAGTTTAATAGTGATTGGTGTGGAGAAGAACAACTTTATTTAAAATGTAATACCAAGGTTGGGGGTTCTCTTTAATAATAAGAATTGATTTATAGCTAAATGAACACTTTTTCCAGCATTAGGATAATCAAACACTTGGGGGGGAAAAACATAACACTCTGATTTATACCTTGTACTTTGTATGCGGATCTTAGATGACAGTTAATAGCTCACTGTTCAATGCTAGTATTTTAACTTATAAACTGCAAGTAACAAAAAGATCTCTCTGACAAAAGCAGTAGCCTACTGACCTATTTACATTGTGTGCACTTTGCGATCTGAATGTTACATGTCCTTTGCAGCAGGGACATTAACCCTCTGCGGTACCTTTCGATGAGTCAAAACTTCCACTAGACATAACTCTGACCTCTCTCTAGAAGAACATTAATCACCGGAGTTATCATGGCATTTCTATTGTTGCGGAAAATTGCTGGTGGCAAGGAAGGAGGCAGGCAGTGCATTTACAACCATAATATACTTGCAAACATGATGGACCCATCTGAAGTCAGCGCCCGGTGCGATCGCACTGCCCTAGAGCCGCCATGATCAAAGGTCCTGTGACCTCACTGACAGAGTCACTGTTGCTCTAGGATGTGCTACTTCGTAGGCCTGCCCGCAAGACTGGAGGTGAACTTCAGTATGGATCATGGTGGACAGCCCTTCAAGGATAACCCACACTTGCCACTGTTAGGGTCCACCTGCTGGTGCTAAGACACCAGTGCTTCTAAGGTCTTGCGGGCCTTCTAAGGTCTAACATGGGAATGAGCTCCCTCAGGAGAGTCGTCTGGTGGACTGGTTATTAAGGCTGAACCTTGTTCCCCAGTTCCAAATTCAGCAGCTCTGACCATAGTGGCACATCCTCTCCCCCACTGAATACCATAATGCCCCACTGAGAGAAACTCGCAATGCCTTCAACTACATCCCAGTTGTGCCCCGATATAAACACCTGGATGCAACTCAATTCAAATTACGCACTGGACAAGAGCAATATGCTGCCTGAAAAAAAAGTAACATCCTGGAAACAGCAAACACTCACAGGGAATGCAAAATTAAGTAAAGCATGTGAAATGTAAGCAGGAACAACATGGTTACCTTAATGCTTTTATATACTCATTATTCAGAAATCAATTAGTGATTTTGTCTGAAAAGTTAAGGACATGACTACAGGGCCCGGAAGGGACCCGTTTCAATGTCCATTGCTTCTATCCTTAGAGAAGTGAGCAGTATGGCTTTAAAAGACCACATACCTGAACACATTAACCAGGAATTGTAGTACCTCCAGGAATGGTGCACTTCTTTCCATCTGGAAATCAACAGTCTTCTTGATTCATCGCAATCAGGGTTTCGTTTGGCACATAGTACCGAAACGGCAGTAGTAGAGATGGTTGATAACATCAGGCTGGCCCTGGATAAAAGAGAATCAGCTATGCTGGTTCTTTTGGACCTGTCAGCCGCTTTCGACACCATCTCCCACTGCATTTTAGAACACCGGCTATGGGAAGTGGAAGTCCGGGGCGAAGCCCTGGACTGGTTCAAAAACTACCTAAAGGACCGCTCAACCACTGTACACATAGATACCCTGGCCTCATGCAGTAGGCCAGTCACCATAGGAGTTGCCCAGGGATCAATCCTGAGCCCTATGCTTTTTAACCTCTATTTAACACCTTCGGCCAGGATAATCAGGTCCTCTGGTTTTGAGGTCGTGTCATACGCTGATGACACTCAGCTGTTGATCACGTTCGGTCCTGACCTTACAGACACTATGATCTGGTTTAAAAACTGTATGATCCATATTAACAACTGGATGGGCAATACCAAACTACAGCTCAATGGTGGCAAGACCGAGATCATTCTGTTTGGCAAGGCCAAAGAGTATTGGTCCATCAATTGGTGGCCCCAGGCATTGGGCCCATGCCCATCCCCTAAACCAGCTGTCCGTAACCTTGGAACAACTATTGACAACAAGCTGTCCATGAAAAATCATGTTAATCTTGTGCTGGGCACTTGCTATGGAATCCTTCGGAAATTGAGTAAAATCTTCAAATGGTTACCTATTGAAGCCAGGAAACCTCTGGTACAGGGTCTAATTGTGAGTTGTCTGGACTATGGGAACACCTTATTAACTTCCCTAAATGAAGATCTCCTATCCAAATTGCAGAACACTGCAGAACACTGCTGCCAGACTTATCCTAAATCTTCCACCTAGATCCCCCTCAGCCCCCAGTCTGAGGTCCCTCCACTGGCTTCCGGTAAGAAAGAGAGGCCATTTTAAAATCTTATGCCTCACCCATAAGATCATATATGGTACTGGGCCCGGTTATTTAGCGAAAAAGCTTAAAAGATACCAGCCAGAAAGAATGTTAAGATCCAGTTCAAAATCTCTTCTTATCCCACTGCGAGTCTGCACTGTACGAAACAGGAGAAGATCTTTTTCTTTTCTTGCCCCCTACCTCTGGAATAAGCTTCCATCTCATCTTCCCTCAATTGTGGATAACAAGCGCTTTCGGAAGGGATTAAAAACGTGGCTATTTGATCAGAAATACCGTTGTCAGGATATGACCACCCGTCCACTGGAGTCTCCGCAAGCGCCATGAGACCTTTCCGGTGATATGTGCGCTCAATAAATTCCTCTGACTTTGACTTCCCCACCTGTGGAAAACAATGTTGTTCAAAGAAAGATGAGAAAACAAAAGTAGCCCTTCACTGGCAAACTCTTTAAACTGGCGCTAATGTGTTTAGGTGTGAAGAAGAAAACCAGTCTGGCTATTTTGCGACAACTTCGTCTTGCTTTATTTATTTTTCAGATTTTTACCCTTTTATTTCTCTCCATCCAGAGGCTGCACTTTGGAATAGAAAAAAGTCAGAAAAAGATTACCTTTCCAGCAATTTTCTTTTCTTTTTGGGATCCATTTCCTAAGGGGAACAAATAAACGAGCAGAGGAAAGAGAGGGTGAGAACTATCTTGAAGTCACAGTTTTCAGTAAGTGAGGAGGAGTGAGACAGAAAGAGAGGGAATAAGAAGCAGCCGACAGCAGCAAAGCAGAAGTGGACACTGTCGTCTTCTTCTCTGGGCATGAAGGAAAAGCCCGAGTCCTTTTCCTTCTCTGCTCACCCGTCCCCGCACGCCGAGCCTTAACCGTAGGCTGTTTCAGCCATCCTGGGACACATGTTTTAAAAAAAGAAGTAGGGGTACGGAATCGATTGAATTTAAGAAGTGGGGGCACGCCGTGCCCTGCCGGTCCCGACCCCTTCGATCACTGTGTGTAGTGCAGCATGGTGCTGCTTGTCAGGGGCGCGGGTTCTTCTCTCTCGGGAGTCGCTCTCCCACGATTTCGAAAACTACTCATAATTTGCAGGATACTATGAAAGTATCATGTAGGTGGTGTCAGCCCAACGTCTGTAAATGGGGCAGTGGAAGTGAGGGTCGAAATTGTTCTCTTTGAAGAAGAAGCCCAAATACCGCAAAAAATAGCTGGGAGAATGTAAATTGGATTGCCACGCAAGTGCACACAAGTAGACCTAATGCGCTACCTGCAAATATGAAATCTTTTAAGGAAAACTCCTGGCAGGTGATTATGCCATGGACAGTGGTGTAACAAAACTTGAGGCCTCCCCCTGGAAAGTACCTGCAGGGGTCCACCCTCCGGACCCAGTCCAAAATGCTCAGGCCAGGAGCCTGTCAGTGCCGGAGGGGACCCCCCAAAGCTCGGGGCTCAGCTGCACGCGGGGGCTGCAGGAACTTTTGTTATGCCAGTGGCCACAGAGCTCACAATGGAGGCATCCCATTGACGCCTCCAGCCAGCAGAATGACCCTGTCTGCAGCACCGACCAGCTGTCCTCATTAGCCAGTGCATCATCCCCGTAAGTATGGAGGTGAGGGGGCTGGAGGTGAGGAGAGGTACTTTTTCTGAGCGAACCCATCGCCAGGATGGATGATAAATCTACAGCCGCCGATTCATAAATCTGGCTCCCTGAGCAGCGCTCTTCCTGCAATCTCTCTCATTGTGATATATAAAACTGCTGCAAGATAAAAAAGCAGAAAGCGAGAACACTTTATAAAAAAATAGTTCCACCAAAGTGAATTTTAACAGTATTTCGGCTACAGGAAACTGATAAGAGAAGCAGACGAGGAACAAGCATTGGGAAATGCAGGAAAATATGCAACAGCCAATAGAAATAATCTAAAGGAAAGTGGCAAGCGTAAGAACCAATGAAAAGCTAGGAAAGAGAAGGGGCGGGATGTAAGCTCCTTTTAAGTTTATATTAAAAACAATAGATTTCACAAGCACAGTGCAAGCGCTGTGCAGATGAAACCTGAAAAGAGGAAATGTGAGGAAAGTAATAAATGCAAATTTATTGTGGTCAAGTAAGCTAGGGCCTGATGGACGACAGATTACTGCATCACAAACCTAACGGCTATCCCGTCTGCCTTATTACATGTACATTATATCCTGGGCACCTGCAATAAGGCGGATGAGATATCTCTCAATTTTGTGACAGAGTAATCCATCTGCCAAAATGTAAATCAGGCCCTAAGTGGTTGGAGACCAACTTGAAAGACGTTGGTATCAATTGCCGAAGTTATAAATCCAGCTGTAAATCGGACACTGAATCTCTCTCTGTCCAAAGGAAGGATGCCAATAATTTGGAAGCATGGGAAAATTCTTCCACTTTTAAAAACCCCACTAGCAGATCCCTTGGTAGCTAGCAATTACCGACCCATATCGCTTCTACCTTTTTTCTCCAAGGTTATGGAGAAATATATGAATACTATCATCACTGATGTTATTGAGGTCAACCAGGTACTTCAAGTCAGTCTGGTTTTAAAGCAAACTACAGTACAGAAACTGGTCTATTAGAAATTTCAGAGATGGTCAAAATCACTCTAGACAGAGGAGGAAAGGCGGTGCTGATATTATTAGATCTGTCTGCGGCCTTTGACACTGTGCCATACGAACGCCTCCTTCATAGATTGAGGGAGAGCGGCATTGAGGGCACGGTGCTCAGATGGTTTACTTCCTTTTTGGACAACCACCAGCAAACAGTTTGGGCTCCTCCTTTCTCAAGCCCCATTCAACCACTGAATGTAGGGGTCCCACAGGGTTCTGTTTTAAGTCCGACCCTGTTTAATATATATATGGCCCCTCTTGCTCCTTTAGCTGAACAATACGGGGCAAAAATTATATCATACGCAGACGATACACAATTACTATTCACCTGTGAGATGGATGAGGTGTTTAATGGTAATGAAGTTAATGTCTGCTTAACCAAGGTGTTTGACAAGTCGGAAATGATCGGTTTTGGTCAGACTCCTGATGACGAGTGGCGCCAATGGTGGCCTAAAAATGTATCTCCATCAGAGAAACCAGTCTCCACCGTAAAAAATCTAGGAGTAAAGATGGACTCTGACATGACCATGAAGTCCCAGGTTCTATCGACTGCTGGCACCTGTATTGGGCTTTTAAAAATGATGAGGAATTTCCTCCCTCTGCTCCCTATTCCGCATAGGAAAACAGTGGTCCAGGCCTTGAGTATATCAAGGTTGGACTACGTAAATGTGTTGTACCTGGGTCTTCCGAACTACCTACTGAACTGCTTGCAGGTAGTACAAAATGCGGCAGCAAGGTCCGTGCTTTTGGTTGGACCCAGGTCACACATGTCTCCTCATCTTAGTACCTTGCACTGGTTACCAGTAAGACAAAGGATCTGTTTTAAATCTTTGGTCTTAACTTTCAAGACCCTCAACAATATCGGAGCCCCGTATGTTAGGAATAAAATTCAGCCCTACAAACCACTCAGAACACTGCGTTCATCATCTCAGCAGCTGACAATTGTGCCTAAATTTTGCCACTCTTACAAAGGAGGCCGCTCCTTTCAAGTGGTAGCAGCAAAGTTATGGAATAGTCTCCCTTTTTCCCTCAGACAAGAATGTGATCTCCTCAGCTTTAGGTGAAGCTTAAAGACATGGCTTTTCCAACAATAATGCAGTCTTGTTGGCTGTTGGCGGCTGCTCTTCATCTTTTCTGTCATGGGGTCGGGATAGCGCCGGGACACTCCATGGAGTAGCCGCGCGCTTAACAAATACCCCTATAACATAACATAACTAGCAATATAACATTTGTAAAAGATAGGTTAGATGGGTCACAGAGGAGAATGTGGGAGAAGGGGAACGAGGGAAAGTTAAAGGGTAGGGGATGAAAGGGACAGTCTTTGCATTACCTTGAGAGAGAAGGAAGGATGAAATGTGGGGGATTGCTACGAACGTAGAATTTGTTGTGTTAAGATTCAGAGGATTAAGGAGTTAGGTGAAGGGGCTGTTAATGAGGGAGACCTGGGCAAAGGAATACCTGGTGGGAAAGTGCAAGCAGCGGAGAAGCATGTGAGGCATGTCACCCTGGAATCCCATTCCTATTGAGCCCTCAAAGTCACTAAGGACCCTAATTAGGGTTTGCCAAATAGAGTAGTCCATCGCAAACATGACGGAGGACCTTGTTTGCCAAACCCTTGGTCCACCCACCTCATTTAGAGACAGGGGAACCTTAAGTTTTCTGTCAGCAGAGCGCCCCATTGACTCTATCAATGGAAAACTTCCTTCGATTACCCGGCAGATTAGGGTCCATCGGAGGAGGGGAATTACACTGCTTGCCCTATTTAGGGGGGACAGTGTGATGTATTGTTTTCCTTTCAATCACTGATAAGAAAAACCTGAAGGTGAGCCACAGAAATAAAAATTAACCCCCACACCCTGGGACAAATCTGCCAATGTGTGAGGTCATTGTTTTTTTTTACGTTTCAGAAGCAAACTCCTTCTTTGGGTGTTTGTTGCTGAAAAACAAACAAAGCTAAAGGTTCGGTGAACGACCCTCAAACTGACAGTGGCCATCCACAAAATGTTTTGGACATTGAAAGGAACCACTGTGCCGGCGATTTCTTTCAATGCTCAGAGATGATCGCTGGGCCAGACGCCATCTTTATATTTGACCGACACTAGTCCGTCAGGGTGACGGAGGTAATATTCTCCTCCTCACTAACGGACAGAGGACTTTGTCAAATGCTGAATCGGGCCCTAAATATTTTTGTTTACATCCTGTTGACCATTGTATATGATTAAAAAATGTTGTGCTAATTTTAAGTTAAATAACAAATATTTATATTGATATAATCTTTTAGTTGACATCAGACAGTGCATAGCACCTCCTAAGAATAAGAGCCTTGTGCATACCATGTTTGCTGAAACACAGAAGAACGGTTCACGGATGCCGCTAAAACACATAGGCCAAAAATGGCAGCAAGTCATGCCGTTCCCATTTTTGAAGTGCATGAGGAAGGATGTGTCCTTTATATATAGCTGGTACTCGAGGGGCTGATCGGCTGATTCATCAGAGCACTTCTGTAGGTGTATAGAATGCTCATGACTGTTTACTATAGCACGTGAGTGGGGACATGAGAACTTTCCCTAAATCTAGTAGTGAGATAGGTCGTGGTTGGAATGCAGCAAGAACGGTGTTCAGTGCTCTCCGGAGTATGGCAGCCCTGCCAGAGTGTGGGACTGGGGCAAAGTATTTAAAATATCCTGGTGCAGGTTGGTAGTCCAGGTGCTTGATGGGCATAATCAGGAGGTGTTGATTCAAAAGTAGTGAAGAAGGCCGTATATGTTAGCACTATATTTTGGTTATAACCTGGCAGGGTCTAATGGCTAATTCATAGACAATTGTGGATTTTTAACAACTTTAGGCTAAGTTGGGTGGCTGTTTATTTACTACGGCCGAACCTGATCCCATAATTTTCCTTCAGCAGATTCATTTGCAATCAGGGAATAGTGCAAAAATTGGGCTTTTTTGGGTTGAGGTAAGGATACACTCATTGGCCAATTCCCAAATGAGAGCCATTGGTATTCAGTTCCACTTTACATTTATTTTCAGGTTTATACAACAAGACAACCGTAGACAAGGGAGATCAGTGATCGTGTTGATTCCGTGTTACACCTGGAAGGTCACGGTTGCTAGTTTTTATTTCTTTAATTTACATGACTTAAACCCATAAGCCTCAAGATGCATTATGTTTATAATCCCGCTCCAACTGGAATGGTGGTAATTTCTACACTTTACCAAACTCACTACTAATCTTACACTATTACACGTCGATTCCCAGTAGACCTGAGGAAATGGAATTTGGAAAAGAGAGAAAAGCAAAGACACGCCTCGGTGCTGGGCTCGAGCTGTAATGCGGGAGCAATGACATTTAAATACAAGAGAAGATTTTTAGAATGGCTGTAGTGCAGATATTGGAAGTTAACCCCCAATATCTTATATCATATACCTGCTTGACTGTCTGTATTTTTGACTCGCTATTATGAAACAGATCTCAATATTTCTTCTGAGCAGTAATGGAATTAAAGTGGATATGATAACAAACACTCTGACTTATTATATGTTATTTGCTATAGAGAACTGCCCTCGGAGCTTTGCAATAGCTTTCTGTAGTTCTGGTGATTTCCTATATTATAACAGATTGATAGTTGTAATATGAACAGCATTTAGTAATCTCATATACTTTAATTATGACCTGGGTGCTCATACAATTACTGTTAACAATATCTACACACCATTCTTGTATCACAACAGCAATTATATGGTGTTGAGTTTCTAATGAGTTCTCTTATGAAAGAACATTGCATTAATAATTGAATTCTAGATCCCGTTGGATGACTCCTTGTGAAAATATTATAGAACAATAAGTTTGTAATCCGAACAGATGGCTCCTGATGAAAATACATAGTGCAAATAGAGTTTGTAATCCCAATGGCTGACTCCTGCAGAAATAACAAGGGCAAGTCACTATGAGCCAGATGTACTAGAACTGTCCGCAAAATGCTGGCCGCTAATACACCAGTATTTTTGCGACCAGTGTTGTAATTTGTGTACAGGCCTGTGTACTAATAGGTCAGTTTGCAAACTACAGATTCCTTGTGGGTCGCTTTGCAACCTACCTCATGAATATTAATGAAGTAGGTCACAAATTGCAATCGTAGCGAGCACAGGGATAGTGGCCTGCTGAGGTAAGCAGATCGCCATGTCTGTGATTCCTTTTAAATAAAGCAATTTTGTTTTTGAAATGCAACCCCTTTTCCTTAAAGGAAAATGAGATGTATTTAAAAAAAATGAGTGTAACTTTCGTGTTTTAAGAGTTGGCAGTGGTCCATAGGCCCACTGCCAACTCTTAAAAAATATTTTTGTCAACATTGCTAAAGGGGAATGGGTCCCTTGGGGACCTCTTCACGTTTCTGAGTGGCTTACCACCTCTTTCTGGGAGGTGGTAAAAGGTAAATGTTTTGTGACCTGAATTTGGTTGCAAAACATTAATACATACCAGGAGGATTTGGTATTTGGAAGGGATGCTCTAAACAAGCATCTTCCAAATATCAAATCGGTATTGGGTCACAAATCCAAACTGTGATTTGATAACTTGTTACCGAATCGCAATTTGTGGTCTGTACATAAGAAAATACATTGCAAAAGGATTGGACCCCCTCAAAAACTTAATTAAGGTCAGGGAGAAGAGGGGCAAAGGAAACAATCATATTAGAAAGACTCCCGCATGACCTCTATTTCTTTTTCGTGAGATTAAATTGAATTCAGACAAAGGGCCATATAAATTGTGATATACTACAAAAACAGCCTTATTTTTTTATGTTTTTATTTACTCATTTTTTAGAAAATACAATACCTTTCTTTTGATTATCAACACTTTATCAATTCGTAATTTCTTTATCATAGACAATCAATGAATGTACTCATCACATTTACTTATAGTATATCATATCACTTTTTATCAAAATATAATCCCTAGGAAAAGCAAGACACACAAAGTCTTTTTTTTACAATCTCCTATACAAACACACCAACTCAATCCACATTCATACCACTTTCATAATCATAAACAAACAATTCAAGAAAAAAATAATTTTTAAAAGAAAACGGAGATATGAGAATGGCAATAATCTCCTTTGACCAACAAGACAGCTGCAGGAAGCAGGATATAGATGTCAGTGGTCAGTGGTCGACGCATTTCGATGGCACAGGAAAGCAATAGCCACCTTCATCAGGACCCAATAAATAATCAGAATTAGTAATGCCCAGGGAGTACTTGCTATCAAATTAATTAATGTCTATGATGTAATCATTATCGCCGTCCAGAGTTTATTGTTGTCAAATTACAAGGTCTCTTTCTTTTGTTTTGAAATTTGCTTTAACCGCTCATCCTCACTGGTCAATATGTTTTCTTGATTTATCAAGCTCTGAAGGAATTGTTAATCCTCCTTATATCATGTCTCAGTTATCTTAGATAGACAGAAAACAATGTATTCTGGTCATCGTGATACTATTAGTTTACATCACAGGTTATCAATTTTGAACCGTCCGGGAGAGCCCACTGATACGTTACGGCATCAGAAAATACATTTTCTGTAATGAAAAATTGCCCGATTCAATTGAATTGGTCCTATTGTGACCACAAAAATGCTTTAAACAAACTTTTTCTGAGATGTGTTGTGAAATTTGCTATGTATTGGTTTCCCAGCCAGAGCTACCAATAAACCACAGTAACACAACCGATCTAATCCGTCTCATTATTTCAGTGTAAATGTATCAGTGCACAGCACTTGTGCAGGAGTGGGACATGGTGTTAGAAATCAGAGAGGATAAGGGATTTCATTCTACATGCCTGTGACTGTTATTTACCCTTTCTTCATCCCTGTGCTCACAAAACTTCACACTCAAGAGGCAGAGAAGCTGAGACAATGGTAGCGCAGTTAAGTTACCAGACAACCAAAGGATACTAAAGGTTGTGGTTGTATGAGGGATGGTGGAGACCACTAACCTTCTCCCGTGTTGTTATCTAAGGGTCCTGAAGGTGGAACAGCCCTATGAAATCCCAAACACAGAAACAACCATAGGAAATGACAGACCTCCAAGAGAACCAGAGAAACTTCACAGGAGTTCTCCATTTACTGAGCCAACTTCTCTCTCTACGCTATTCCTCATTTCCCTCTGACTGTCTTTAGCATTTCTTTTGGTCAATGATATTAGATAACACTGTCAACCACACCACAACCTTCTACAGATCCCCAGACACACTTACTACCCAAGATTCCCCAAAGGCCAGTTCCTTTGAAATTTACATTTGTTCTTTAAAAATCCAAATTCAATTAATTGGATGCAATACAAGAGCTCCCTAAAGTTCCCACGCAGATAATGTTTGGAAACAGGTTTGGCACAAACTTTCTAAGAACAGAATAAGGACCAAAATAAAACCAATTAAAAGCAGTTTGGAAACCAATTGTAAATGTAAAAAATGTGTGAAAATGTAATGGTCAAAGACCTGAAAAGCAAAAATACACTAGCTGGCCCAGGGGCCTGAATAAATATATGGATACATAAAAAGAGTAGAAATGTTCAAATGTAGTTGAAGAACATAAAAGGGTAGCCGACCTCAAAGAACACAAATGTAATTGGCCCAAAAATTGCTGAACAAAGATATTTTCAAACCTATTCTCCAGAGATAGGCAAAGAGGAGCTGTGTGGCATTGACTCTAAATGAAGTCTCCTTGAGAATGCATTGGCTGATCAGGTAAAGAAAATGACGTGCTAAATTGCTACATCTGCACTAGCCTAAGCAGTATAAGGACATTGTCCGAGAGGTGCAATTGCTTTTCTTTGGTTTATTGATGTGTATACATTAGATATCCCCTTTGGACATACATTATGTGTATGGTAGGAAAAGAAAAAAAGAGAAAAAAGAATATTAAATTGTCTATTACCAACAGTGTCTTATACAGCTTAAATCAGTCCAAAAAGGAGTCCCAGGTATGGTTAAACTTTATTAACACCCCCTACAAATAGACATTCAATCAAAGTTGGCTTTAACCATTTTCTCCAGCCTGTCTAGGAGGTCTGGAAGACTTCTAGTTAGTTGTAATCAGTGATCTAGCAATAAAGATTTGCTGAGAAGAATGTTGATGAGAATGTCTTTTGAGAGTGGATACCCTTGAAGAGCTGTTGCTTGATTTGGAAGAATTACAACCTGCAATTGTTGACTAAGTATTCTAAAAATCTCTTTCCAATATTCATTCAACTTGGAACAATTCAAAAACAAATGTAACCAGTCTCCAAGGACCCCATACTGACATCTTAGGCAATCAGGATCTTTGACAGCCCCCACATTTTACAGAAACTTGGGTGTTGCGTGCACCATCCATTTACACTGCTATTTCCATCACTTTGACCCATTTATTAATTTTTCGGGTTGTTTTAAAACACATCGTGTGCTGCAAGAATGTATACCAAAAGTCCATGCCATAGTTCTTTTCATTAAATTATGTTTGAAAGATTTCTACTGAATCTTGCAACTTGCTGATCATGGACCAATCTTTGACGCTAACTGTTAGGGTATATGACATCCAGAACCAAATATTGCGAGCCAGCCCTTGATCAATAAGCCATTGTAGGACAAATCTATTATCTTGCCAGCATTTTATCACAGATGAGGTCAAGAATGGAAATCTTACAGTGCAATGAATGGGGTTTGGTCTCAGAGTTTGAGTGAAATCTTTAAAAGTTAGGAAGCTGCTCTCTTTGTGCAAAATAATATTATCAGCGTTTTATATCAACTGTAGGAGTCAACTACTTCTTTTAACATTTTGTCAAAGACAGTATTGTCTTGTATGCCTAGTGCAGTCATTAGTCTCCCAAAGCTAGAGCTGAACTAAAACGGGTCTTTCTAATCACAAAAAAGTAGTCATGCCGCTACATCTGAATTTTACTCTAACTACATCTTAGCTTCTGAAAATACTATGAAGGAATTCTTCACAATAGTGAGGTCCGTAGCCTCTCCCAGTTGTGCAGCTTCTGTTTGCGTTTACTCTCACGCCCTTGCCGACACACTCCAGTTATTTTGAGGAGAAGATTAATTCCATCTGTGACTTTTTGTGTCTTTCTAACTTAGAGGCTGACTCATAAGTGGGAAGCTAATCACCACTTTCTATCTTTCTGTCTGGTCTTTCTTCTTTTGACCATCTTCCAGTTCTACCAGAAGCTGTAGCCGAGTCCTCCCTGGCTTATATCACTTCTTGTGTCTGTCTGTGGAACAATTTTATTCTATCACTGGGTCTATTAAACCTGACTCTGCACTGGAACCAATCCCTCCTTAGCATTGGAATGAGGCCAAATCTGCTGTGCTCCAACCTTTGTTCAAGGTGTGTAACTGCTCGCTTATTAATGCCTGGGTTCCCTGTTTATGGAAAAGGGCACTCCTTGTTCCACTGTTGAAAAAACACAAATAACATAACATGGGTATTTGTTGTAAAGTGTACGTTCACCCGCAGGTAACTTGGCGCTAAATAACAGATGTTTATACTGACCAATCCGTCCATTCGAATTTTCATTACTACCATTTGCAGTTAAAATCTCAAAGAAATATGTTAATCAACAACTTTTCAATTTTTTTGCAGCAGAACTATCTATTAAAATACATATAGTCGGGGGTGCGTAGCCAAGCCACAAATGGAGTGAAACATGTCTTGTTGAGTCTCCGCTCCACCGTGAGCTCGACTGCGGGCACAGGACCTGGGATGCGGCCCCTGGAACCTATCAGGGATCCACAGACCTGGGGGACCGGCTGCTGGGGTCACGCAGCGAGTCATGCACTCCTCCCCTTCCCCTGCTGGGCCTCTCCTGGGTATCGGGGGTCTGGCCTCCCTACTGCTGCGGGGACATCCACCGCGATCGGCGCCGCGTTGGGCCACCTGTGTGGTTCACCTGGAGGGAAATGGGGGCTTGATCTATCACTGTGAAGCACTGTGTATCTGATGTGTGCCGCCTCCCGCGGCATTGACAGGATCCCACAGGTCCACCTGGCCTGGAGTACACTGCTGCTGCGCCAGGCAGACCCGCGCTACGGGGTTGAGGCGCGAGTCTCTGGCCCCGGATCTGGGGAGAACTTGACTGGAGGTGAGACACTGGGACTGGCTGTGCCTCTGGATCCTGCACTTGGCCCTCCCGCTCTCTCTGGATGCCTGGACTCTAAGTCATCAACAGGCCGGGGTGGGTACTTGGCCTGGGACTATTTACCGCATCAGCTTACTGGACACAGCTGGAAGCCCTCCTCCCAGTCATCCCGCAGTCTCCGCCTCGTCTGCTGCCACCTGACGCTGTCCACTGGGGTCTGGTGGACACTCCCTTACTCCGGCGCTTTCTTCTTCTGGGTGGTTCTGCCCTTACAGTGACTGGCAGGACCCCACCAGACGTCCCTGGCCCTCGAGCCCACCTGCCTTGTGTCACCTCCCCCGTAGCGCTGCTGTCCCTTCATCTCTAGCCAGCGCTGGAACTGCAGGCACCATCTTGTCTCTCTCTGTCTAGCCGCATAGGTCTTCAACCTCATGGAGCCTCTCCTGTCCGCCTCTTGCACTGCCGAGGTCGTACCCTTGGCTATGCCACGTTACAAGCCTGGTATAGATATTGTGCCCACCCCGGCTGAGGACAACCCTGTGGCCTCCCTATGACTGAAATCCAGCCCTCCAACACCGCCTGCCTCTGACCCCCCCGGAGCTATGGCTGCTGAGGAACTGTCATCTACCCGATCACACAGGCCTTCATGAGCTCTTTCTTGCAGGAAATCAAGGCAGAAATCAGATCTTTTAAAAACAAGTTTAAAACCTGCCTTCTGGAGATCCGTCGAGATGTTACGGAGATCGGGGGCCATGTGGATGACCTCGAGCGCACAATGGATGCATGAGCGGAGGACCACGAGAGCCTCTGGTGCAGGATATGCTCGAGGACCAACATATCAACCTCCAACTGAAGCAGGAGGATGTGGAAAATAGAAGCCGACGTAGTAACATTCGCATCAAGGGGGGTCCCTCGCGGAGCGGAGGGACAAGACATTATGGCCTTTACAGCAGACCTTCTGCAGACGATCAGAGTAGATAATGCCTCCCCTCCGGCTCTAGACAGAGCCCACCGAGTCCCTGGGCCCCAGGGCCGCCCAGACTTTACTCTGGATATCCTCACAAGAGTCCACTTTTTTGTGGAGAAAAAAGCCATTCTACAGAAGGTGAGTGGCGTCTCAGACCTAGTATACAACGGCTACCCGATCCAGGTCTTTCAAGACATCGCTCCAGTTACTCTTCGAAGGTGAAAAGACTTCAAACTGGTCACTGACATGTTGCGTGAGCTTAAAATTAAATGCCAATGAAGCCACCCCTTCGCGCTAATCTTTTCCTTGAAGGGCAAGAGCCATGTTCTCTGCTCGTTGAGAGATGCGAAGCAACTTCTCCAAATCTCAATGGAAACCGGGGATACTGACCCTTCTTCCCCATGGGTCCAGCGTAGAGAGGCATTCCGGCTAGAGTGGTCCACCGCCCCCCTCCCCAGAACAGATCACAAGCTAAAGAACAGGATTCTTCCCAGGTGAAGCAAGACATCATCAAACATCTCCGCACCAAGAGTGACCCTCATTCACCGGCCTGCTCTCCCGCAGCCTCAGAATGAACTACACCTGTTTTAGCGCTGTCCCTGCCTCGATCCCCCTGCACACGGTTTCTTGCCCCTGGAACCCTATAGGGCATACGCATGCACCCCACCCCAGGAAATATCGACCTACTGTGTCCTATTCGCCTTGCCTGTTCTTACCCGCCAGGTGGCTTCTTCTGATGTTGCGGCTCTACCTTGCAACCCAGAACACATTAAGTTGCCTCCTTTACTGAACGCAGGCAGACTGACAGCTGGTGATTTCCACCGCATCCCTAGAGATTGGCCGCTGGATGCAGGGACCAACTGATAGCCGCTTTTGACTACTGCGCCCCTCACAACCGCAGTGTCTTCTAGAAGAGTGACTGCTTCAGAAAGGCTCTTGTTTCGACTTATGAGCTATTCCAAGATGACATTGAACTATACAGGCCCTGTTGGCCGCTCTTTGTTGGTATTACTGTTGTCCCCTCTCCCTACCCCCTCCCTCACACTTGGCCAGGGGGTCCTCCTGCAATTCACTCGACCCACTATACATCTTGGTGGCGCCTCACCCAGCCAGACATATACGCGGCATGTTCCGACAATCCTGGCCCTAGCATCTACGCTCTACTCTCTCTTCTCAGTGCGGTACAGCCCCCTCACCTCTAGCCCTAATGACGCTTTCTAACACAGCCCACACCACGATGACCACGGCTCCACCCATTAAGCTTCTCTCTCTTAATGTATAGGGGCTTAACTCCCCCCAACAAGAGGCGACAGGTCTGGAGTTACTTAATCAAACGTGACCCCAACATTATATTCCTGTAAGAAACACATTTGACATCCTCCAACACACGCCTCATGATGTACTTCAAATACCCATATTACTTCTGGGCTTGCTCTTCCTCTAAATCTGTGGGGGTTGCAATACTAACAAAAGCTATGCTGGCAAAGGTGGCCCCTTTGAAGGTTGCTACCTAAAGGTCCAAGCACATCTTGGCACACAACCCCTGACCCTTCTCAATATTTACGCACCCAATCAAGTGCAGGACACGTTCTTGAGGACTTTTCGCGGAGAGCTGCTGCGCACTCCGGAAGTCATTCTTGGAGGTGATTTTAACTTGGTTTGCGATCCGGACCTGGCCCGCAGCGCCCCCTCATTTCAGGGCTCCAGGGCTATGTTGGCTGCCCTCAAGGGAGTCCTCACTGAATCGGGCCTCTCTGACGCTTGGAGATATCTTTTCCTTGACACCAGAGACTATTCCTTCTTCTCCCACGTCCACTGCTCTTATTCAGGGATTCATTATTGTTTTCTCTCCCTTTCCTTGATCCACTCCTTGGAATCAGCTGAGATATCTGACATTTCCATAGAGGACCACGCCCATGTTGCTGTAACCTTTCCTGTCCCAGGCAGACATCATGACAGTTCCATCCGCTGGCGGCTCCCGCCCCACGTTTAGCGCGACCCAGCAGATTTAGCAGACATCCGTTTGGAGATTGAGGCCTTTTTCAATGCGAACGACTCCACGGAACTGCCTGAACTCATTAGATGGGACGCCTTCAAAGCGACCATTCGAGGAGTTATCTCCTCTATTGCCTTTGCCCGGTCCCAAGAAGCTCGCCTTGTTGAAACAAACCTGGCCAAAGATATTCAGGCCCTAGAACACAGAGACCATAGACTGCCCTCGGCTCAAAACAAGAAGCAACTTGCCGTACTCTGGGGGCAGCTGCCTCTCCACTGCACTAACAAAGCAGAATGCTCCCTTTTGTCTCTTAAACAGAAATGCTACACTGGAGGAGATAAAGTGCGTTCATGCTTGGCACACCGTCTGCGTGCTCAGGCAACAAAAGCACATATCTCCAAAATTAAACGGTTTGACACTTCCTGGGCCACGTGTGAGTGTGACAAAGAGCTAGCATTTTATGATTTCTACAAGGATCTCTACGCCGACAACCCCCATGTGCCAGAGGAGAGTGTCTCTTTCCTCGACTCTTGTCCTTTGGAGCCCATTAGCTCTCAACACGCACAACTCTTAGAAGAACCAATCACTTTAGACTAATTGAGGCAGGCACTAAATCAGCTTCCAACGGGCAAAACTCCTGGACTGGACGGCTTTCGGTCGAATTTTTCTCCTCCAGCTCCAATACCACCTTTTGCACCTTTTTAACAGCTTCTCTGAAATCTCGGGACTCACTCCTACAATGTCGGAGGCAGAGGTGGTTCTCATCCCTAAGCCCAGGAAGGACCCCTTGCTTTGCACATCATACCGGCCTATTGCTCTCCTGAACACGGACGCGAAGATCTATACCAAGATTCTGGCAAATCTCCTTGAATCCTATCTCCCTGGAATAATAGACCCAGATGAAGTTGGATTCATCCGACATCGCCAGGGAATGGACAACATGCGTTGCATTGCCCATCTAATTGAGAAGGTCCAACGCAGAAATATTCCGGCCTGCCTGGTGTCCTTGGACGCAGAGAAAGCATCTGATTGGGTGGATTGGCACTTTCTACTCGCGGTGCTATATAAAATAGGCCTTGGCCAGGCCATGACCTCTAAATTAATGGCACCTTATGTCCTCCCGACCATGCAGATCCTTATCAATGGCCGGCTCACCCCCCCATCTCTGTGCACAGGAGTACCCGGCAGGGCTGTCTGCTCTCTCCCCTTCTCTTTGCCTTGGCAGTAGAACCCCTGGCAATTGCAACATGCCAATCGCCAGACATATCTGGTATTCTCTTTGGAGGCTATGAGCACAAGGTGTCTCTCTTTGCCGATGACCTTCTTCTCTCATTAACAGCCACTGGCTCCTCCCTACCGGCACTTGCTTTGCTTCTCTGCTCTTTTGAAAAAGCCTCTGGCTTCAAAATTAATATAGCCAAATCCCATGCCCTAAACCTTACCCTTTCAGCCCCAGAGGTGCATCAACTACAAGCCCAGGTTCCTTTGCACTCGGCCGACCACTTGATACGATACTTTGGCCTCAACCTGACCCCCTCACTGTCCTTCTGGACCCAGGCCAACTGGCCGTCCTGCAGACACGACATCCAGAAGACATACGCCTTTGGAAGAAAGACCCTCTCTCCTGGTTTCGTCGCCTCAATGCGATCAAAAGTACTCTACCTATTTCAAACTCTTCCCACCCCGATACCACAGGTAGACATTCAGGCCCTCCAATGAGACCTAAATGCCTTTATATGGGACAAAGGTCACCTGCGCTTCTCAAATAAATTACTTATGCTTCCCCCGAGACTGTGGGGGCCTGGCCTGCCCCAGCCTTCTTGAATATTACTGGTCATGTCACCTCCGCTACATATCGGAGTGTGTTGTTCGCGAAAGCAAAAAACACTGGCTCCACATGGACCGTGAGGTCTCCTGCAGGCCCCTGTGGGACCTTGCCTAGCTCCCCAGATTGGTGCGCCCCCGCAATGCGTATATAGCCTCCCCTACAAAAACAGTACTTGACATCTGGGACAAAGTCGCAGTCTCTAGAGGCCTTACATCATTCCACCTCCCAATACCCCTATAACTTGCAATGCCATATTCCCATCAGTCTTGCAACCTCATGCCTTCCTCTCATGGTCAGAGGGCGAATGCCGCACAATTCAGTACCTCTTTGAAGTAAACACTTTCAAAGCTTTTGAGCAATGCAAAAATTCCTTTCACATTGCAGAATCCTCGAGGTCACAGTACTATCAACTTAGTCACTGGCTGCTCACCCCCAACTACACGCAGGGTTAAACTAGATCACTTACCGCCTTGGTCCGGGCCTTTGAAGGCTCCCAGGGCTTAATCATCTCCCGCACATACAAGGTACTACAACACTCATACCAGATCCAACCCAACACATATCAGAAACAGTGGAGGATGGACACTGGGGAGGAGGTGACACCAGAAAGCTGGGAACAGCTCTGGCGCGATATTCCCAAAATTTACAGAAGCATTCCCCAACACGAGTCAGCCTATAGCTTAATGAAGTGATGGTACTATGCCGCTGTGCGCCTCCAGAAGATATGCCCAACCCTTTCCCCGATCTGTTGGAGGTGCCAAGCTGCAGAAGGCGATTTTCTGCATATCTGGTGGACCTGCCCCAGCCTGTTGATATTTTGGAAAGAGGTCCTCAGCCACAGTAAGGACACAGTGGGCTTCCCCATACCCAGCTCTCCCATGGTGACCCTACTAGGCATTAGACCTTCTCGGCTTGTTGCCATGACCCACTCTGACTGGCGTCTCATAACACAGATGCTGGGGTTAGCAAGACAATCTATAGCCCTTAACTGGAAAAAAACTCTCTTCCCCCACCCATTTCGGCATGGTTTCTGCGCCTCTGGCATGTTATGGCTCTGGAACTATTAACTGCCCGCCTTATTCGCACAGACACTAAATTCTCCAACACCTCGTAGCCGCTTATTCAACACTTCTCCCGACTGGAGAACTCTCGCTACGCCCCCCCTCCCTCAGCTGTGGGCACTGCAGCTGTTCGATGACTCTCTCCTGGCGTACACTAGGGAAGCCCCCCAACCAGATTCCCCGGCAAATGAACCGGACGGGAACCCTCCTTCTCCTTAAACTTTGCACCTGACCCCCTTGACTGAACTCTACGCCCCCTTCTGACCTTGTTTTTGATACCCCTCTGATTACCTGGCTAACCCAAATGTTTTCCTACTTGGCCATCACTAATGAACTTCCATTATTTGCTGCGAATGTTATGCTTGCTCCACTGGTGAAATGCTGAGCCTTCTATCCAAACACGCCTTATGTTTGACGATAGCCGAGTCTTGCATATGTTATAGCTACTGCATATTGCTTGCTTCTGGCTTAGAGGTACCTGTTGAATTATTACTGCTACTCACATTCCAACTCTCTTGCTATCGTAGGACCCTCATAATGACATAAGGCTTGTTCGGTGTTTTATGCTGTTTGTGAGGAACTCAGTTTTCTTCAAAAAATTTAATAAAAGATTTGAAACAAAATACATACAATCTGGGTTTTGACTGGGATATAGCACTGGTTCAGTTTTGGATGCCTTAAAAATGGTAGCTGACAAGGCTAATCCAGCTGCCTTAATCCTTCTTGATTTGCCCACAGTTTATGACACTATATCACATTCCATCCTCTTAACCAGACTGGCAGAGGTTGGGATTGGAGGATCTGCCTTACAGGGGTGTAAAACCTATCTTGAGGATCGACATCAAGCTGTGCACCTCCCTCCTTATGTGTAGGATTATAAACCTAGTGGACAGGGTGATCCACATGGTCTTCTATCAGTCTGACCCTGTTTAATAGCTATATCTGTCCTTCGTCCTGATTGGTAAATTCATTTGGTGCCACCTGCATGAACTGTGCACATGACACACAGATTTTTATAACTCTAAACAAAATGGGGTCTGCCTCCTTGGACAACTTGCATCAGTGTATGTCCTCTGTTGCTTCTCATTGAAACTTAGGGGCATATTAACAAGGCGGCGATAAAAAAATTATCACCGCTTTTGCGGGCGTTTTCGGCCGAAAAGCGGCGATAATTTTATCGCCTAATCAGCAAGGTCACGCTATCGCATGAATCCTTGCATTATCGCCCTTTCCCCCAACGCCCATCTTTGCATCTCATCTCTAATGAGATGCAAAGTGGACGTTCCTGCCCTGACATAACTGGAGAAATGTAGCTAATTATCAATGGGCACGCTAACCTGCAGAGCGACAAGCAAAGTAGCGATAACCTCTGAATAAGTGTCCACAAATCCAAAATATGGTGGTCAATGTATTTCTTGGTTTACCAAGCGCTTCTTCTGCCCTTGACTTTCTGCACTAGTTTCCAGCACTTAAAATTCTTTTTTTAATCTCTGTGCATAGTCCACAAGATTCTTTGCCAATCTTGCCCGACTTATTTGAAAAATACATTTAAGTTTCATGTTCCCAGTCGCCATCTACGTTCTCAGGTTTCTTTCCTTCTTTGTATTTCTAGAGTTAGCCAAGTTTGCTCTGCTGGTAGGGCCTTCTCTGGGGTGGCTGCCAAATTGTGGAATTCTATGCTTCATTCTTTGCCTAGGACGTTGGTCCTGATTACATTCAGGAAATCCTCAAAGACCTGGCTAAATTCATACTGACTTGGTCTCTTTTGGTTTTCCGGTTTGACGGTTCTCTCTGCTTGGCAGAAGGATTTCTGTACTGAGTTCTCTAATGCCAGGACACTTTTCTGGTATTTGCATGCTCCATAAAATCCTATAACATAATGTAATGTGACATGAAATGATGTGACATGGCATGACATTTCATAACATATAAATGGAAACTTTGGGTTAATGTTAGTCATCTACAATTATTTTCTAAAGTTGTGCAGTAGTAAAATCTGCTATTATGAAAATACAAACCACTGTATTGTTTTGGAATACTAAAGCAGTTCAAAGGCAGCAGAGGGCACTTATTATTCCAGATAAAAATGCTAAGGGTAGAGTTCCCTTGAGTAAAAAAAAAATTCAGGGCCATTGGAAGGCAAGAAAATGTAAAGATAAACAGTGGGAGGATCGCGAAATCCATCTCATTTTCGATATTTGGAGTAAGTTCCATCTACTGAGCAGCAAAGGGACTTTTTTGAGGAGTGATTTGTAATAAAGATTACAAAGATTTCCTTAATTCTTATTAATGAATATACCAAGTTATCTTCTGGATAATTAGTGTGCGTATAATTAAGATGATCAGGTTGAGTTTGAGTCTCACAATTAAATAAAAGACTTTCTGTTTGAAGTGGTCAATTGTATATCTCCCTTTATTGGAGACGTTTGGCATTGATTCCAATACTGAATTAATATTATCTTGGTCTGCTCTGAGATACAAGATAATATCATAATCCTAGAGTAGCATTTTTGGAAAAAGGTGATAGAGCAGAGATTACATCAAAAGGATTTTATGACAAAGACATGATTTATGACACCTTTTTGTGAGAAAAATGGCAAAACTGTAGGTCACACAATATGAGAAATGACACTAGTATACACAATATAGTTAATGCATCTTAAAAGCATGCCTAAGGAGGGGAGGAGCCTAGCGCGCAACCAAGATGGCCGCGTAGGCACAGGGCTCCCGAGGGCCTCCACAACTTCCCACGTCTATCCTGAATATATCCTGATTCTATCGACGGGCTTCTACAGGCGAACCTATGCGGAGGTGATACCTGTTGTCCAAATTCAAATCGGACTTCAGGAACCGGGATAGCATTGATTTCAAGTCGACGGTCTACTCCTGACCTTGCCCCGGATTCGAGTTGGCATGGTGCCCGGGCAGAAAGTGAACAACAACGGCCTGCAGGACCCGGGCCGGTGCGCACCCCCTACTTTCACTTTCGGTTTCGGGTCTCCTCGCTGAAACTGACGGAGGGGCCCTGGATTGTTAGCATACATTGATAGTGGGAAGATCGGGTATCCTGCCTGGATCTTGGACACTAGTCTGGACTACCTTTCGTGATCGCCGAGGCTCCCTAGATCGGCTTTCCGAGGATTGCTACTCGTGTTGGTGGACGACAACCTTGGCGACCATCAGACAATGACGGCTAGATTGGACGGCGACAAACAAAAATCCAAGACGACTAGGCGGTGAGCTCATACCCAAGCTAATAACATGGACCGCTATACCCAGCCAAAAGGATCCCCTGGTGGCCTGCATAAGTCACCGGAGAGATCCAAGGATGGCCCGGGATCGTCTACGGAGTTAACATTGCAGGACGTCATGGGCGCCATCGATGAGATGAAAGCAGCAGTCGGCCAGCAATTCGACACCTTGGCCCATAAATTGGACACGGTTTTGATCGACATTAAACTAGTCTGAGCGGACCTTTCACAAACGAATGAAAAGGTCACATCCTTGGGTCTGACGACGTCGAATCTGGCAACGGACGTATCTGACCTGCAAACCGAGGTCCGTAATCTGCGGACGTCCACTGATTTGTCTGTCCGTCGGCTGGAGGATTTTGTAAGTAGGGCTCGGCGGAATAATGTGCGCATAATAGGGGTACCGGAGAAATCGGAGGTCCCTGCGGCTGACCTCTTCGTGGAAGACCTCGTGATCAACCATCTCGCACCCAAGGGATTGAGTAAATTCTTTGCGGTTGAGCGGGCCCATAGAGTTCCGGGTGGCAAGCCGAAACCGGGCGCTCCCCCACGGCCCCTCATTGCCAGAATTTTTCATTTCAGGGACAGAGACGCCTTACTGCAGGCCTCGAGGGTGAGTGGGCCGACGAAGTTTGAGAACACTAATATAAGTTTCTACCCGGACTTTACACAATCGGTCCAAAAGCAGCGACAGGGGTTCATGGGCGCTAAGCGGCGACTGAGAGACATGGACCTGAAATATGCGATGCTCTTTCTGGCCAGGTTGCGAGTTGAGTTTGAGGATCGGACACACTTTTTCGATCGGCTGGAGGAGGTTGGAGATTGGCTTGATACCCTGCCCCAGCGATGAAGTCGAGAGGGACAGACCGAGGAGAACGGAATGGGCCTGGCTGGACAGGAATAGACTTTTGGTTCCCGGTGACCGAACATTGCGATGACACTTCCATATATTGGTTCGATGTTTCTATTCAGTGCCTTATCCTTAAATGCCCAGGGGTTGTGGGGTGCTCAGTGAGACTCTTTCCTCCTCTGGGGTTTCCTTTTTGTAGATTAGTTAATGCTAGGGCGACAGGCACACTGCAAGTTGGGGGGGCTACATGGGCTCACGCAGGGGTGCAGGGAGGGGGGAGTTGTAACGGGAATGTTGGTGGGGAGGGGGGGAGTTGGGGACTGTTTGAATGTTCTACAAGGCAACGTAACGCTATACGACTGGTGGTTGGGTTCGTGTTCCCTGGGGGGGGAGAGTTGTGCGCGGGGTTGGGATGGGGGGTAGGGGATTGAGAGTACTCTCGTGGAATGTGAATGGCTTGGGGGATAGGATTAAACGTGGAGTAGTGCTGCAGTTTCTGAAACGGCTGTCGCCCGATATTGTCTTTCTGCAGGAAACGCATCTAATTGGGAATTCTTGCCATGCTATGAATAGGCGGGGATATCGTCTCGTTGTTCATTCTGGTTTCACTTCTGGCTCGCGGGGGGTGGGCATCTTGATTAGAGCCTCTCTCCCGTTGGAGGTAGACGATATGATTCATGATGATAGAGGGCGGTATGCTGCACTTGTAGGCCGTTGGGAGGGCAGAACCGTCTCGCTCGTTTCTGTTTATGTCCCACCAGGATTGCAGACCGTAACTTTCGCTGATTTGGGGCGAATGGTCTTGGGACTCCCGGGGGGGGTTCTGGTGATGGGGGCGACTTTAATTCTGTCGTATCTGGTAGAGCGGATCGTCACCCTCCCAGGGATCTCCCGGGGGCACAGGCCTGGCTGAGTGGGTTTATAGATACCCTCGGACTGATAGACTGCTGGAGACTAATGCACCCGGGGCAGGCGCAATACACTTTCCACTCAGGGGCTCATGGAAGTTTATCGAGACTTGATTATGTCCTTATGCCGGCGGCCCAGGCTGTGATGATTAGGGAAGTAAGACATCTGGCCCGGGGTATTTCCGATCACTCCCCACTACTGTTGCACATTGAGGTCATCCCCGGGGCTGAGGGGAGGGTAGCACCGATTAACCCCTGGTACCTGCGTAATCCTAAAATCCGGGCGGACCTGGTCAAGTCCCTTGAGCGCTATTTCAATGAAAATGTGGGGTCAGTGTCATCTGCTGTCTCGTTATGGGAAGCCTTCAAAACAGTGATCCGTGGGCAAGCGCTTTCTCTAATTTCCCACTCCAAGAAAAGCAAGACTAAAGAGGTGGGTCGCCTTGAAAATGAAATAGCCAAGTTGGAAGGGGACCTGGAGCTGGGTGTTACGAATGATAAGTTGCATGTTCTCAGTCTCAAGCAGCTTGACTATAGAGCGTTGGTTACTGATGCTGCCAAAGTGATGAGTAGAGAGCAACAAGGGCGCCTATACGATGTGGGGGATAAGGCTGGAAAATTGATTGCATGGTTGGACAGGAAGGAGAGAGCGAGTCGAGTGGTGCCGGTTATTGAGAGAGCGGATGGCGTGCGTGTGACTGACCCTGTGGAAATTGTTGAATGTTTCGCGACTTATTTCCGCGAAGTATATTCTCCAGTCTCGAATGACCTTGAGGATGACTCTCATCTGTTGCTGAGAGATATTGCGTTGCCGTCTTTGTCAGAGGCGGATAGGGTACTGATGGATGCGACGTTGTCGCCTGATGAGATTGCTTTGGCTATTCGCTCGGTCGCTTCTGGCAAGGCCATTGGTCCCAATGGCCTTCCCATCGAACTGTATAAGCTGCGCCCAGACAAGATGGCGCCTCATCTCTGTGACATGTGTCTTGAGGCACGTGACGTGGGCTCCCTCCCCTATGATCAGCGTCTCGCTACAATAGTCGTGATTCACAAGGAGGGGAAGCCGCGGGATCGGTGTATCTCTTACAGGCCCTTCTCATTGTTAAATGCTGAGCCTAAAATTCTGGCTAAGGTTTTGGCTAATCGTCTGGTTAGGGTCGTCGGCGACTTGATCCATCCGGACCAGTCCGGTTTCATACCTCATCGTAATACGGCTCTGAACCTGAGGCATCTTCATGGAGTGCTCGCCAGAGCGGCGTACATACGTGAACCGGCCGTTTTGGCGTCCTTGGATGCCACAATGGCGTTTGATACCCTAGAATGGCCGTATCTTTGGGCGGCGCTCGCGAAATTTGGTTTCGGCCCCGGGTTTATCGTTTGGGTGAAGTTGCTGTATGAGGAACCGTTGGCTCAGGTAGTGGTGAATGGCAGAGTGTCGGCACCCTTCGAGTTGGGAAGAGGCACGCGGCAGGGTTGTCCGTTGTCGCCCCTCCTCTTCGCACTTGCCTTGGAACCTCTGGCTGCCTGGTTACGATGGGAGCCCTCATTGCGCGGCATTAGGTAGACGCCTGAATTTGAGGACCGCATCTCTCTTTATGCGGACGACATTCTCCTGTACCTCACATCTCCCCAGCAGTCTTTGATTGTACTAGTCAATGTTCTGAACTCATTCGGTCGCAACTCCGGCTTGGTCATTAACTGGGCCAAGTCATGCGTCTATGTTCTCTCTGGGGATGCTCCTCTCCTTCCGCGTGGCTGCCCTATCCAGATTTCGCTGTCAGGGTTTAAATACCTGGGAGTATTCATAACATTAGACCCTGTGGCCCGTTATGAGCGGAACTTACTCCCCCCACTCCAACGACTGAGGGTCGACGTCTCGGGGTGGTGACGACTCCCGCTTTCGCCGCTCGGACACGCGGCGTTGTTTAAAATGATGTCGCTACCACGATTCCTGTATGCACTGCAAAATACACTCGACGTCATACCGGCCCGCTATTTCCGTGACGTGGAGAGCTTGCAGAGGCAGTTGTTTTGGGACGGGCGAGCGCGAATCGCTCTCACAAAATTGACACTCCCTTGGTATGATGGGGGTATCGCACTCCCCGATATCAAGCGATACTATTGGGCGTCCCAATTGGCGGCGGTGAACCACGGGATGTACGGACCGGCCCTGAACCCGGCGTTCGAGATGGATAAAATGCTATTGCCCGGGGGGGATTATAATAGAGCACTCTATTCAAAGTCTCCTGGTGTGCAGTTGACAGGCCCAACAAAGCTAGCGGTACGTGTGTGGCCTGCTGCTAATGCCGCGATGGGTTGGAAGGACCGCCTGACTCGAGCGACTCCACTGTATGCGTCAGAAAGGCTGGGCTGTTTGTGTAAAACTAAAGGTTTTGAGAAATGGGATATGATTGGCATATGTAAGGTGGGTGATCTCTGGGTGAAAGGGGAGTTTAAAACGTTTGAAATGCTGAAAGCGGAATATAAGCTCAACGATAGGGAGTACTTCCGGTATGCTCAGGTCCGTCATGCGTTGTGCTCGGTTTACCCTGATGCTACTGCTATCCCGGAAAATTCCCCACTGGAGGACAGGGTGCTAGATGGCTACGTGCCTGACAGCACAATCTCCTTGCTCTATAAAAAGCTTATCAACGACCGGGCATACCTGTTGACCCACTTGAGGGAGATCTGGGTGGCTGACGGTTTGGAATTAGATGATGAGGACTGGGTCTTGGCAATTGCCTCCCCGAGGGAGGTGGCAATTCCGGCCCGCCTTCGGTTCGTACAACTAAAGATACTCCATAGAGTGTATGTCACTGGTCCCCGCCTGATGCGCATGGGTTTCTCCGTGGATGGGATGTGTCAGCGTGGCTGTGGTTCGCTGGGTACTTTCCAACACGTTATATGGGAATGCCCTGAGGTGGCTCGCTTTTGGCGTCGGGTGCATGCTGTAATGGAAGAGGTCACTCATGTTGCTCTGCTTCCAGAAGCTAGGAGATGTCTGCTGAACGTGGCCAAACGATTATAATGTGGCACAGACGCAGTGGGCGACTTTGGGAAATATGGTGGCTAAACGCAACATCGCACAGTTATGGGGTTCCCAGAGGCCTCCCACGGTCTCGGTGTGGAAGGAGAATATGGATTGGTGCATGTTTAGAGAAAAGACAGTGTATGTAGCGAGAGGCAAGCCTAGGAAATGGACCGGGGTGTGGGGTCCGTGGAACTCTTATCGCGGAGACATCTGTGCCCTTCCTCTGGCTATTGTATTGGATGTCCCTTTGTCCCCCTAGCTGAACATTCCTCATCTGTTAGGTTATGAGTAGGTTACAGTTTGATTTTTCCTCTGTTCCCGGGCCCCCCTCCCTTCTCTGCCGCAGGTCATTGATTTCCTACCCCGGGGAGCGCGTCCTGATATTTACAATGCCTATTGCCTTGTTTGTGTGTAATGTTTCTTAATTTTAAATTGAAAACTGAAACCGTATTTAATATTGTCACTCAACTACTGCTTCTGCCTTCACTGGGAGTGCGGATGGACTGACGAGATCCTCGGATTGACCAATCTGTATAACGGTGAAATGATACGTCTCATGCTAATTAGCGGCTGGCCTGAGGGGTTGTGGGCCCATGTCTGTAACTCCTTGAAGTCAAATAAAGGTTTCTTTAAAAAAAAAAAAAAAAAAAAAAAGCATGCCTAAGAAAGGCAGAATAGATATATGTTAATCATTTGAATAATATAGTTGTGATTGCATTAATGAAAATATATCATATATATTAACATGTGTTAGAATTCTGCAGAATGATAGACTCTCACGTTATGGAGTTCATTGCTAATTAATTTGATATTCATATATGAGTGAACATTAATAAGACTAAAATTGGAATCATATGAATTAACTTGTTTTTTTATGCGAAAATTAATGAAATGTCATTTCATGTAATAATGTGTACACCAAAAATGACAAAAGAAAAGTAAGTGTTACACAATCATACCTAACCGTGCCTTCATAAAAACGTCTCTAGGATGTATTCTACGTACGTGTTAGTAGAGTAACCCATAAACGAAAATGATTAGACACATTTTCAGTTATATGTGCGCGTTGGTACTTACAAAATTTCATGGGTACCTTATACTTGCATGTATTAATTTCAACCATATTAAAATGATTACTAATGCTTCAGTGATATATATTTGAACATATATGCTTAATTACCCTTTTAATGTGTGATTCATAAGTAACATGATCTTGTCGTATATTACCTTAAATTCATGTAGGCCTTATTCTTTCAGTGAAATCATAGACTGGTAATACCAAAGCATATGGGAACATTCCATTGTATTGCCAGTAGTATTGAAATAAAAATTGTTTCCTTTGATATCTCCTGTGCTAAGCAGTACACTTGTTACAATTTTTGCTACTTTCTGGAACAGCTGCCTGGGAAAGTGCACTTTCGAACTGTTGTGTTTTTCTCTCAAATGTGCCATTGTTCTATGTGTTGCTTGATTGAATAACTTGAGGAACTGCATAATCGAACCACCTATTTTTCTGGATTTGTGTCTTCTTTACTGCCACATCCCTCTCTTCCTATACGAACTGACCAATGGACTGAGTGGTCTGACAAACTGAAGTGATGCCAGAAGGTGTCACCGCGGAACTGACCGAGTATAATTGCCTATTTTAAGAGATTTTGGGAGCTCAGCTCAGCTCTGCCCTAGCCCTGCTTTTTTGCTCTACTCTGACCTGAAGCAGATAGATCAGGTGCAGAATGAAGGGTCCCTGTTGTGCTGCTGTGACTCTGGCTATTACGTTGGCAGACTAAGACAGAATACTGTTTTAACGGACTGGACGTGCTTCTTGGAACTTTGCTAATCTCTCCTGAGTGTCCTTTGTGGAAAACAAACCTGGCTACCTATTCATACCGACGCATACCCTGTAGGTGCGTGGGGGTCCACCTCTACTGAGGGAGACTGTCCCTCGTATTCACCTATTTTTCCCTGAATCCAGATCTTTGGTATATTTCATTAAATCTATTTTATTTGAATTCTAATCTGAATGCTAAATTCATTTAAATGTTAAGCGTTTCCATCTTAATCTGATAAACCAAATTAACTACTTCATTTGACTCTGCTGTTCTGACTCGTCATTACTTGTGAGCGAGCACTATTTCTGGGTCACCCTATGACTAAACAGAAATGCAAGAGGGAAGTTTCTGATCATCAAATTCTGATGCTGTTATTTCCCTTAGCATTAACAGAATTCCTGGTTTGTATGATTCTTGCCCGTCTACGTTTCTTTAAGAGATTTGGATTTGCAGTGATCATATTTTATATCTTCGGTATTTGTTTAAGATTTATCTATATGAGTTTAATTTCGATTTTTGTAGATACAGTTGTCCTATTCCGGGTCCTCATTGAGTAACTGCCAATTCCCCGAATATGCAACCCCTTTCAGCACTGAATAAGATCCATCGGAGGACCAATTGATGGTTAAGAGATAAGGTAAAAGGGGCCAAGTAAATGCTACAGCAAAAGTATAACAAGCATTTGCAATGCAATAGGTCTCGTATTTACGAGAGTTTGAGCTATTGGCAATGCAATAGCTTAAACGCTCACAAATGCGAGACCTATCCCATTGCAAATTACTAGCGCCCATTCGGCGCTTACACATTCATGAAGACCACGCCCCTTTCTTAAGACAAGCCGGGTCTAAAGAAAGGGGCGTGGACGACATTAAAGTAAAACCGCGGCATGGGCGCTTTGATAAAAAACAGCTTCTGTTTGTCAACTTGACAAACAGATGGATTTTTTGTAAAAGCGTCCATGCCGCTCTTTCACATTTTTAGCAGCCACACACCTTTCTTTAGACGTGGTTTTTCTGAGGTAAGGGGCACGGCCTCCGTGAATGTGAAAGTGCCGCATGGGCGCTAGTAAACAAAAAAAAAAGTACGCGCGGCCGCTATACTTGAAGCGGACCGCGCGGCTAAAATAAATAAATAAACACGGCTGCTATAGTGAAAGCGGACCGCCATTAGTAATTTTATAAAATAGAATTGTGGAGAGTGCTGCAATGTAGTGGGTGGTATGGGGCAAATCCTTAAACAAAATAGTGCTCACAGCCAAGATAAAGCAGACCGTGTAACAAGACAAGTAAAAGGTCCAGTCGTTATTGGAGTTAACAAATGCAGACAAAGTGGTACCAAGGAGGGACTAACAAGCCTAATAATGACTCGGAAGCCAGCGTTTACGAAGGACAATGACAGAAGCCAATTAAAAATATGGGCGGAGAATGGGTGGGGCTTCAAAGCCATACTCCAATACTGCATGCTTCGCAGCAGTGCATACGCTGCCCAGGCTTGACCTAAAGGAGGCTAAATCCTCTCATCTGTGTGTATTATGATAGCCAGGGGTTCAATAAATAAAGCAAAAAGTACTTGGAACTTTGGACAGCCCTGTCTTGTACCTCTTTAAATAGAAATAGTGCCAGCTTCAAAGGAGTTAATTAAAATGAGGCTCCTGAATTTTTATATAGGTTTACGATTAAACCCTTTGAAATGCTTTCGGTATGGTGAACAATGTTTCCCAGTTCACAAGGTCAAAAGCGATTTTGGCGTAAAGCAGAATAACTGCTGGTGGGATATACTTAAACATATAAAACAGATATATTGCTTTGATAAAAAAAAATGTGCATTATTATAAAGTTGTCTACCAAGAATAATATTACTTTGATCAGGATGTGTCAATGAGTATGCTGTCGATGGAGATCTTGTTGGCGAGCGCCTTTGGAATTGTTTTATAGTCAGCATTTAACAGTGTGATACACTGATAAGAGTTTACGTCTTCCAGTTTCTTCACCGGTTTAACAAAGGATAATGGAGTTGTGTCAGATCAATCAACTCATTTATTTTGATAATTTGTTGTAAAATTTGGAGGAAATGTCATCACCACAAGTTTTACCATTTGGTAGCATGACTGTTCTATTTTATAGCTGCAGCTTTATATGACTTTCTTTTCCTCTTGCCATTTTTGGGGGAAATTTGCTTCGGATTTGGTGGGAATTTTTCTTTTTGTGTTTTTGTATCCTTGACTCTAGTTTACTCTAAGCATTCTTTTTTCATTATTGATTGTAGTGATTTTAGAGATAATCTTGCACCACATGGTTGTTTCAAATGCACCACTACCTATTCCTAATTTAGCTGTACCTCAGTTCATTTCAAATAATTATTTTGTAAAGGAGTGTGTCTCTGAAACAAAGTTATCATCATTGAGTATTGCATTATTCAGTTGCCACCCTCGTGAATTGTTTTTAATTTATGTAAAAGAAATCAGAAGCTCTAAGGCATTAAGATCAGGAAAACCATTTTCAATTGATCTGGGACAGATATCTGTTTTTGCAGATGAAATAAGAAAATACTCTATCCTGACAGCGGTGTTAAACCTCTTTGTTATATACAGGTGTACTCTACTCATTAAGAGTCATTGTTTCTTCACCGATCTAGCAAATTCATTTTTGCTTTAATGTTTTTAAGAACTGACGCTGTTTTGGGCTTATTATTTTTACTATTTCTGTTAGAGGAATAGATTTAGGTTTTTGGATAAAATTAAATTCTCCCCCTATAATTAAATCACCTATTAATGGGATATAGCTATCAGGAAGTCACTAAAAGGATAAGGATTTTCTTCTATAGGTTGATAGTACAGGTATGTAACTCTATCTGGCAGCTGACTCAAACTCATTTACCTTTATTATTAAACCCCTTAAAAATGACTTAAATATCTAATTTCTTCGAAATCATTATTGCTAGACTTCTAATGGCAACCTCCAGCAAAAATTAGAATCTATTTTCAACTCAGCTTTGATACATATGCTTTTCCTTTAACTTGGATTTAATTTAATGGGTTCCTTGAAATAGCACAATGAATGGAGTATGACTCAAAAGCCATGATTCTTTAGCTTTTGTTTTCTGCTAGTTGTTGAGACCATTGTGATTAAATGACAGTATTTTGATGTTGTTAAGCTGTCTAAATTGTCAAAAAGAAAAGGCACCACGGCAAATTTTAAACCAATGTTGTTGGCAATTCTATATTTCTTGATCACTTTTTCTGCTAAATAGTATGGTAATTCATCCTTTTTTAACTTTTGGCTCAGCACCATGAATTGAATATTTTGATGGACATAATGGCCAATACTCGTCATTAGCCCACCCTTTTGCTCCCTTTTTATCTCCCCCCTTCACCTGGTGCAGCAATATCACTCGTTGATGTCGCTTCTTTTGCACTTCTTTTTCCCTCTTTGCTGCCATGTCTTGCACCCTAGATCCTGGACTAATCCCACACACAGAAGAGATTTAAGCAAGACTATATTTAAGCAGATAGATTGTAAATGTAAATTTGATACTTGTATAGCGCACTACTCACCCGCAAGGGTCTCAAGGCGCTTGTACGAATACCGCTGTGAAACCCATCCTGGCTTTCCCTGTGAGGCGTCCACTCCTGGGCACCCCCAAGGTGGAGGCCAGGCATCCTTAGTGTTGTGGGGGCCGTTGTGGAGATTAAGCAAGCTATTGCCCAGAGTTGCACTCCATGATTGGAATAGGCACCGAGGCGAGAATTATCAGGTCCGTGGAATTTTTGAGCCCAAGACCCGCCGAGGCGGGGAATTGAACCCTGGTCCCGGGCTAGACCTCTGCATCAGGGTCTGCCGCTCTAATCATTGAGCCACACTTCTCCACATTAATTGCTTACTCTCTGCAACATTTTGAGGCTTCTTGAGGACTGGCGATGAGAAACTGAGTTGCCGCTTAAATTTGAGGGAGAATAGTTATTCAACTGCTGGTATAAAGATTGATATTGGCTTGCTAGAACAAGGGTTGCCTGTATAACAATTTTTTGTAATTTGGATATCATCGGTCTCATCTTGCATTGCCTTTTGCCTGTTTCTCTGAGTGTATCGGACAACAGTTGAAAATTAATTCATTCTCCACTTTGAAAGTTTCTTCTGAATGACTTCCTGCAATATTATTTCCTTAATATGGTAGTCGGAGAAGTCGGTCAGAATAGTTTGTAGGTAAATAAGGTGAGACAGTCTTGAAATGAGAACGCAATGTGCTCTGGTTATTGTCAAATCACCTGCTATCCCAGTGATAAATGATCTTTGACCAGCTTTGTCATCAAGTCTACTTTATTTGTTCCCGATTTGCAAATCTCTGCGACTCTTATTAAACTGAGGTTTGACCTCCTGGATCAATTTTCTAGCTCTTTGTATTCACTCTGGAGCAATCTTACTTCCCTGGAAAGGTTATAACCTCTGCTGAGATACTTTCTTGTTGATCCTATGAATCTAAATCCCTCTGTTCTAGTTCACTCAGCCTATTCTGAACCAGGCCAAGCTTACCAAACATCTGTTCTTTTTCTGTATTTTAACAGTGCTACAGTCTCTGCATGTGTCAATGTAATATATTTGACTTCTCTTAAGAGGAGAGTCAACATTTGAAATATTCCCTCTGAATCAAGGGAGCTGAAGTTCAGCAAAGACTCGTTTTCTGAAGTCTTTAATGGTGATGAATTTGAGACAGTGTGTTTACCTTTAAGATTTGATGTAATACTTTTAACAGTTTGTCAGCCTTATGCATCAACCCAAAATCCAGTCGGTAAAATACCGATTCGGTAATAGCTCCCGGTATTAAGGAAAAAATACCCAATCCCAATGCATCAACCCAAAAGCAGAAATCGCTATTTAAGGAATCCTTAAATAGCGATTCTTTAAATAGGGATTCCTTAAATACCGATTCCTTAAATAGCGATTGCATTTAAGGAATCCCAAAGTGAGATTCCTTAAATGCAATGCATCAAAGTTAAAAAATTAGCGATTTCGCTAATAGGGGGAGCAAATTACCATGAAGATGAACTGCATGGTAATTTGCAAAAACTTTGAAAAATGCACTTTTGTGCATTTTTCAAAGTTTCATGTTGCGCACACACATGCCCTTAGAGCATGTGTGTGTGCAACATATGTGCACATATCATTTTCAGGGGTGCAACAGGGTGTCCTTTTGACACCCTGGCACCCTTGAAAGTGCTCCCGCTATTAGCGATTCGGTAATACCGAATCGCTAATACAGACTGGCTTTACATTCATTCCTATGGGCCTCCAAGCCCATAGGAATGAATGGGTAGGTATTCCTTATTACCGAATCGGTATTACCGATTCGGTAATAAGGAATATTAAGGAATCGCTATTTGAATAGCGATTCCTACATGCATAGCCTTTTGCTATTCCTTATTAGCGATTCCTTATTTTTCGCTAATAAGGAATCGCAAATGGCATTGTTGATGCATAGGCCCCTGTATCTCTTTCAGTGCTGACTGTTGACTGAGGTAGGATGCCTGTGCAGGATCTGAATTAATGTCAGAGGTATTTATTGATGATCAAAGATGAGCTCAGGCATAAGTATATCACAAGTGGTGTTGTTCTCTAATTCTCTGGGATCAGTTCTGATGTTAAAAAGTGGCACGATTTCAGTCTTTCTTACTTTAAAGTTCTCATTGTAACTTGATCATTAATAGCAGTCTCATGGACTTTCACTCTGATTTGTTACCCTGACTTAGTGCTGGGTACCACTCCTGGCCTAGCTTCTAGGACCAGCACAGGGATTTTGACTGCCTCCCACCTCCTTTAGCCCTTTTCTTTTAGTTAAATCAAAATATTAGGAATAATAGTCCATTTAGGCATTGCTCTCAAATCCATTGGAAGGCTATAGCTCCTATTCACAAACAGAGGGTATGAATCAGATAAGATAGATTATTTTATTGCTTCTGGATGATTGTGTTTTCCTGTTTAAGAGTTGGTAGTGGCACCATGATTCCTTATGGAAACCATTGATTGGGATGCTGAGGTATATTTCCGAGGTGTTAGGCATGCTGTCTCAATACAGCTAGGTCTGCTTTGAGTATTTGAGTTGGTCAGTGGGGTTGTTTAGGTTGTTATCTATTGAGTGATGTGCAGTTTGACAATCTTGATAATCTTCAGGTAGCCTGACTGGTGTCTTTCTTTCACTTAAATGTGGCTCTGAGTTTGATATGTATTTAGACATGTTCACCAAACCTTTTGCAAGGGCACTTTTTGTCAAGTTTATATTGGGCACATTACCGATAGCCTCTTTTACGTGCCTTTGGAAGAACGGGCCAGATAGATCGAACATGTGCCCCATGGGTTGTGAGGATCCAGAGTCCATTGAACATGTCTTATTCTTTTGCACAGCCTATGCAAAGCAAAGTGCACGTTGGATTAGACCAATGTGCAACTGGATGGGCTTCAAGGACCGCATCGCAGCATTGAGAGTATGTAGAACTAATGCTAGTGGCCCTGTCGTCATTTCAATTGGCACATTTTTAATATCAATATGGTATCTGAGGTCCAAGAAAATCCATGTCTGAGACAGGTTTCTAGGAATATTTTAAAAACTTCATACATTTCTGCTGAGAGGGTTGTAATCCGTTGTTAGCACTCTTATCAATTTGTATTGCTTTTATATTACATATATGCATTTAGTTTTTTGTATTGAAGCATGATTGTACATTGTTTCCTTTTATATTTTTTTTATTAACCAAAATAAGGGAAAATGAAGTAAAGTGACAATCTTGAGGCATATAGGCCTGCTCTGAAGTCCTTAACATACTGATTGTCTGTTCATTCCAGAGACTATTGTAGAGTTCATTTTTTATGACTGTGGGCCAGCAGTCATGGCCGTTGGTACATTCCTACACAGACAGAAATTGCCATGACAGTGGTTCCTGTCAATGTAGAGAGATGTCTATTGGGCCCGCAGGCATCTCACAATTTAGTGGATAAGATGTCTGTCTGGGTTAGCCCTGACGGACGTTAATCTGTCTGCCAAACTCTAAATCAGGCCCTATGTTCTTTCTTTCAGTTTTATCCGATTGAATAACATTGCTTGCAGTTCTTGCCCTGTCAGTCTGGCTAGCACAGTTATCTAAGGGCTTATCAGCGCACAGTGGGCCGTGGAACTTCTGCAATTGCCTAGTTACTGCCGGCATCATCATGTCATTTCGTTCTCCTTGACTTGTGGGGGATAGTTATTTAGTTAGGATAGCTTTGGCATCGGTTTACTTCCAGGTCTTCTATGTATATGCCACCCAAAAAACACTTTATTCCCCCACTTTCATTAGATAACAGTAATTTGTGCAGGGGCTACAGAAACAGCAAACAAAGTTTGTTAAATGCAAACACAATAAGATGATGAACGAAGTGCTGAAACCTTTTAGACACGAACTATTAAATCTAGGTTAAATCCATCATTGTTAATCAGCTAACTTGTTACTTAGCTCACTTCGCCACCCCAATTCAGACACAGCCATATGCAAATCATGCTTGACCCTGCTCCTCATGGGAACAGTCCAGCCCAAACTGCCAAGCCAAGCCATGCCTGGGCAGGAAACAAGCATCCTGGGATGGGTTTTGTGGTAACACCCCTCATCAACCAGGCTATCTTGAATCCAGTGGCAAAGTGAGCAAGGGACCCCTCTCTGGGCATACTATGCCAACTTAGGGTAAACAATGCAAACACAATAAGATGATGGATGGAGCGCTGAAATCGGTCCCAGGATGCTTGTTTTTTTTCCAGGGAAGACCTGGCCTAGCAGTTCGAGCTGGACTGTTCCCAGGCTGGACTGTTCCCATGAGAAACAGGGTCAAAACTGATTAGCATTTTGCTAGGTCTGAGCTGGGGTGGTGATGTGAGCAGAAGAACGATGATGGATTCAACCCAGATCTAATAGTGACTGGGAGTGAGTGTCTGAAAAATGTCAGCGCTCCGTCCATCATCTTATTGTGTTTACTTTGTTTGCCCTAAGTTGGCAGGGTGTGCTCAGGCGTGGGTCCCTTGCTCATTGTGCTACTGGATTCAAGCTAGCCTGGCTGATGAGGGTGTTACCCTGAAACTGGTGAGCAGAAGAATGATGATGGATTCAACCCAGATCTAATAGTGACTGGGGGTGAGTGTCTGAACAGTTTCAGCGCTCCGCCCATCTTCCTATTGTGTTTAAGTTTGTTAAATAGCATCCAGCTAAAAATACTTTTATTGTTTGCCCGGTTTCTAACAAATCACTTTGGGCACAGAGGTTTGCTTAATATCTTGTGTGACTAAACATTTATGTCTTTTAATGTAAATTATTCAGTCTGATTAGAGATCTGTCCGCGCTCACTCAGTTACACCCATAGTGCAGGTTTCCAGGCGGAATTATGTGGGATGTTACTCTTCCATTTTAAGCACTGAAAGTAAAACTACAGTCAATTAGAGGCCTCTGCAAAACAGGTTTATTTGCAGCCATTTTATTTTGTCAGCAGAGCTGCTAGATAGAAATACCTGAGAACGGAGGGCTTTACTCCTTGCCTTCATCCACATCTTGACCACAGCTCCTCTCCTGTAACAAGCATTTCGAGCCCGCTGGAGGGGATTTGCTAAAATACTTCAAATCTAAAAGGCTAGCAACATTGTTGCTCTGATATCCTTGATGCGTTTGCCAATGTTTGTTAGTTTGTAGCTCTATAGCACTGTGTAGTCACAGTGTTTCCCTTTCATCCACAGCACAGTTTCACACAACTAAAAAAATCTGTTACTAACATTGGTCATTACTAAAATTTACTTTTACAATTCTCTGCTTATGGGTGCTCAAGAATGACTGCTTAACAAGCATCAGGCGCTACTAAATGCTGAAGCAAGGGTGATCCTAAACCTTCCCAAGTTCTGCTCAGTTTCCACCACTATTAGAAATCTCCACTGGCTTCCAATCAGAGCCCCGATACAGTTAAAAGCACTCTGTTGGGCGCACAAAGGGCTATATCAAGAGGGCCCTAGTTTCTTTCAAGAAACCTTTAAATGGTACTCCCCTCTCGCGCCTTACGGTCCAGTACACCCAAAAAATTACTAGTTTCCAGAATAAAAAAATCTAATTGGTGAAGAAATTTACTTCTTTCCACCTCCAAGTGGTGGCATATGTTACCTTTTCATTTGAGAGACCAACTCAATCTGTTAAAATTTTGGAAACATCTTAAAACCTGGCTTTTCTCAAATCATCAGTATTCCTTTTGGGCACCCTTCGTTGTCCAACTCTCCAGGGATATAGTTTTGTCGCTGCCATGTAACGTTTCACAGACACTAGCGCCAAGACACCTTTAAGCATTAGCGAGCTCTACAAGCCATATATAACATAACACAGCAATCTGGGAAGCTTGAGCTGGATGCCTGGTGGCTGGCTTTCCCAATGGCATTCTTGTAGCAGAGGCTTGGAACCCACGCCATAGCTCGTGAAGGCATTGCCTGTCTCTGCTTTGCACACAGGGCACATCACAGGATCAGATGATGCCTTCTGCAAGCCACACAACCCATCTCTGCCATCAAGAGGTGCAATTGCTGAATGAATGAAGTCTGTGATGCACTGAAGGTTTACACTGCTGGATGGTTTCTTTCACTGGTCAGTCTATGCTGCTGCTTAGACTGTCAAGTATGATGGGTTCTTAGAAAACCATCAGCCTCTAATACCCAAACTTCCCCTCTCGCCTTGAGCAAAGAGGTGATGGAGTGTATGAGTTTGCCAAAGGTTTTCTTTGCATCGCTCATGTGTAGTTTAATTTAGAAGTTGGGCTACTTGTGGAGATGGTCCCTCCACATTGCCCATGGCTCACAACCTGGTGGCACCTTTACCTTCTCCCCAAGTGTTGTGAGAAGGCAGAGCTCTGGTCCTTCTGCCTCAAGTGAAGCAGAGGTATTCTGGCTGTCCCTTCAGTGTTGGCCCAGGAATAACATAGTGATTTGTGCATGCCCTTAAGCGGCCGTGCATGAAGTCTTTAGTAGTCCTAAAAGGACCACCAAGCTCTTCTGGATCCCAGGCTGACTTGACATAACCTTTCCAAAGCAAGCGTCTTATAGGGAAGTGGGAAATTGGGGTAATTATATTCAACAAACCTCTCGAGGAACCCATCAAGATGTATTCTCACTGTGGACTTGGAAACGTGGGCATGACAAGAGGTATTTATATTTAACGTTCAGCTGGACCTCTGTCCCCGCACTCACATGGTAAGATAATCTAATATGGTCCCATACGTCTTTGCAGGGTTCCCCTACCTCAAACTAACAACTTATGTGTCCAGTGATAGCCATTCAAATGAAGGGGAGCATCTATGCTCCTCATTCTAAGGAAAGGTGTGTCTTCACAGGGTCCAGAGACAATGCAGGCTAGCTCCAGAACGTTGTGGTAAGTGCTAGGGGCCAAAGGATTTCTTCGAGTCTGTTCAGACCAGGTGATGGCTGCTGACTCTCCGGTCACTTCCAGGCCATTTCATCATCTACCCCTCAGCTCATCCTTGCTCCCACATGCCCCTATTTTCCATTTCACACTTGAATGAATTTTGATGCAGATCATCACAATGCAAACCATGCTCTGTGCTCTTGACCCTTCGCATACCTGAGTACAAAAGCAGAAGGTTCCATCCTAGTGCTCTACATGCTTGCCGTTCAAATTAATTCCCTAATTCATCATTCTAATCGGGAAGGCTCACATCCCAACTGAAATACTCTAATTGTCACCCACAGTCTTCAAAAAGTAAATTTTTGAATCATGTGCTTGATGAGATTTCAGTCAGTGTCCAACCTACGTTAGACAGATGCCTGCGAAGGTAGACACACTAGTACATTTAACAGCACCACCTCCAAAATATTCTATTGGCCGGAGAAACCAGCGTCTACATTATCACAACTCTTGCAATCCTGAGTGAACAGTTGACATCTGTAACCCAGAGAATATAGGAGCACGTTCCCCGCTAGATCTTTGTTGCTTTCAACACTATTCCTCCCACCAACTTTGAACCTGAAAGTTACAGTACTTTCTATGGCCATGATAAAAAATAATTCCACAGAATGTGTCCAAAAAGTTTCAATCAACGACATCAAATATGAAGCTTTCCCAAAACCTTGCCTCTTTTTAATCAACACCTTTTTGAAAGCCGCTAATGGTGGCTCCTTTGACTTCTTCACCCCTACTAGGCATGTTGTTACACTCATCTTGTCCTCAGACTAGTCATAGCTGCCCAAATTAAGCCCCTCCAATCCTCTTCTCTTCCCAGACGCCCTTCAGATCCAACTAAACAGTCAACTACCTCCACTGAAACTACTTTTTTTAACCTTTTTTGCGTAACTCTCCACCATCACAGACCTCCACTTAATGATTAACCACGTACACATGCTGTGGTATCTGCACGCACCTGTATCTTTAATTTGTGACTTGTGTTTTGAAGTTATAAGTGACACCAATCATTTTGATTGAGATGTATGGTGGCATTTGTTGTGTAGATAAATGACGTAGGTGAAGAAGTGCTCTATTACATCAGCTACAAACCTTCGCATCCTGCAGAAACTCATAGAGACCTTTGAGCAAATAAATAATGCACTTTGTCAGCCCAGCAAAATGTTTACGCATCAATAATTCACAAAATGTTCTATTGTGGTTAGGCTTTGGAAAATGAGCTACAGGAACGCGTTCATGAATTCCCTTTAATTACTGAACATGTTTGTGTGTGCTGGAGCATAGAGTGAGAGATTTCACGCTTAATCAAGAAATGATGCAGAGAGATATCATCAGGCTATCTACACCATCGTCAGGGTTGGACTGGGACAGAAGTTAGGCGGGGCACCAAAATAGAAGTGTTCCCCATTAGTGAACTAGATAGCTAAAAAAGTGGCCCATGTTTGCAAGTTGATGGAGTCTTGAACTTCTAAAGATACACTAAATAAGTGTTTTGCAAGATGTGTGTTAGACACTGGGTAGCGTGGTGCAGAGCGGGTGGGCCAAACTTCGGAGGAAATGTGTAAAGCATCCGCGCAGCACACACAAGCAACACACCAGGCACACTACAAGAAGAGAAAGTATGACAAGCGGTTTGCGAGTCAAAAAGAGTTGCACAGCCTTATTCACATTTATGTTCAAGTAATCCACGTAATCAGTTGTGTTTTGCAGTTCAACCAATTTATTCCCAAAGTATAACAGTCCTTATTCATCACGCCAAAGGTACATAGTTCCATTATTTTGTGCGTTTTCCTGCTCCAGAATTGCCCATCCGGGCCTATTCGTAGGCATATACTGAAACTTGATTCCTCCATCACATTAAAATCCACCCAATGCATTTCGGTCCTCCTGGACCTTCGTCAAGGTTATCTATGGTAATTTAAAAATATGCATCAACTACATGCAATAAAAAGATATAGCAAAAAATTATGACAAAAAATTAAATAACACACCCTTGATTTAAACAAATCTGTGCCTCTTTGAATGTACCCTATTTCATACGACCTCTGCTCGAAGAAATCTATAACACCCTTGTATAAACACCTACATCAGTGGCAATACTCAAACCCCTCTTTCTTGTCCCACTTTCCAATAACCCTTTCGCTCCCTTCTTCCTACCTGTATTTAACAAGTCGAATCTTTTAACAGCGTGACCGCTTCACTCCTGCTTCAGGGTCAGTCTAATCTGAATCACCCCGCGCCACTGCTTTTACCTACGTGTCTATTTCCCCACCTGTAAACCTTTGGTAACACGTGACATTTTACCCCACCCTCCAAACAGCCAGTGCACCTCCCTAAGCCCTCCCATTACGTCATCCCGTGCTAAACTAACTTTGCGTGATTTATATATACAAAAAAAACTTCCATGCAACGACAATCAAAATTAATTTAAACTCAAACATAATCTGCTAGCATGTGATTAATCCATACTTTAACAGTGACAGTTCATGGAAAACTTTGACGTGATCATATCATTTTTTTATCGTTCCTGTGTACTTATATCTGCGGGGTGCTAAACAGGGTTGAAACGGCAGGTAAATATACATTGTAATAAACCTGAAGCACACCCTTCTTATAAATTCAGTCCTTTTTTATCCATATTTCTCTCATTTGGCGTGCATTCACTCAAAATGCGCTCTGTCCCGAATGCGGATGTCAAGAAATCAACAAGAAAGTATGACAAGCGGTTTGCGAGTCAAAAAGAGTTGCACAGCCTTATTCACATTTATGTTCAAGTAATCATTTGTGTTTTGCAGTTCATCCAATTTATTCCCATAGTATAACAGTCCTTATTCATCACGTCAAAGGTATATAGTTCCATTATTTTGTGCGTTTTTCGGCTCCAGAATTGCCCATCCGGGCCTATTCGTAGGCATTTACTGAAACTGGATTCCTCCATCACATTAAAATCCACCCAATGCATTTCGGTCCAACAGTATGGAAGACTGCATTCATTTAAGCTAGCTGCAGGCAAATATCATTGAAATCAACAGTAACAACCGACCCAGGAGACCATAAAACAGGCCCACAAACACCCAGAAAACACAGGCCACACACTGACCTGTCAGACCAGCCCATCGTGCACTGCATAATTGCCCTATAGGTTAGTCCGATCCTGAACGTCTTACATCTGATCAATGTTATGTTATGTTATGTTATGTTAATTAGATTTATAAAAGCGCACGATTACCCTAGGGTGTCCTGGCGCTGGGTTCTGCTTAGGTGATAGTCGGAGAGGGTTCAGTGAGTAAAGAGACAGGTTTTCAGACCCTTTCTAAAAGAGAGAAGGTCTCCAGCATTTTTCAGAAATAGCGGAAGCTCATTCCAAGCCTTGGACGCGCAGGTAATAAAGCTCTTGCCTCCCCAGATGGCTTTCCTAGCAGTGGGGATCTGGAAATTTTTTGCTCCTTTAGACCGCAGGGTCCAAGTTGGGGCATACCATTTGAGTTTTTGCCTCAAATGGTCAGGGCCAATACCGTTGAGAGCCTTAAATGCTACGCATAAGGCCTTAAAACGGACCCTTTGCTTCACCGGAAGCCAATGTAGCCGAGTTAACTCTTTTTACCGAAACAAATTTCGGTATGCCTGTCAGAAGCCTGGCGGCTGCATTCTGAGCTATCTGAAGCCTATTTAGATGTTGATTCTGGGCATTCAGATAAATGCCATTACAGTAGTCCAGGCGTGACATAACAAGGCCTGTAACTACTGTCCTAATCCAGGCGTGACATAACAAGGTCTGTAACTACTGTCCTAAAGTCTGTTTGAGAGAGAAAGGGTTTAATTATCCTCAGAATTCGCAAGATCAGAAAGCAGGAGAAACTACTGAACTTATGTGATCGTTGAAGGTCAATCTATTGTCAACAATGACTGCCAGGTTTTTTACTTTCAGAGTTGGGATGGGCTGATTTCCCACCTCTGAGGGTCACCAATCCAGGGTCCAAATATGAGGGTTGTTACTGAAAACAATCACCTCAGTCTTGCTTAAATTCAGCTTCAGACAATTTAAGGCCATCCAACCTACTATGGCTTGAATACAGTCATGGAAGCGAGCTCCAGCTTCCTTTTCATGACCGTTTTGATGGATAGAATGATCTGTGTATCTTCAGCGTATGAGGTTAATTGGAAAGCAAAGGATCTAATCAGTGCAGCTAATGGTATCACATGAATATTAAAAAGGGTGGGGCTCAGCGAGGACCCCTGAGGGACCCCACACGGAAGGCTAAACGGCTTTGATTTATGGTTATCCAGGTCGACAGTTTGGGATCTATGGGATAGAAAGGATTGAAGGAGTTTCCAGGCAACCCCACAAACCCCAACCCCAACCCCGGACAACCGATCCATCAACACCCTGTGATGGACCGTGTCGAAAGCTGCCGACAAATCAAACATTAATGAAACAGCCTTCCCACCACAATCAAGAGCCTCCCTTATCTCTTCGCATAATTTATTTTAAGCAAGTTCCGTACTGTGATTTGCTCTAAAGCCATATTGAGTCTTGTCAAAAACATTATTGCTATTACAATAGGAGCTAAGTTAAATGTTCATGGCTTTCTCTATAACCTTCGCGGGCAACGGAAGCCGAGAAATAGGCCGATAGCCGCCAGGATCAAGAGGGTCTAAAGTGGGTGTTTTTAAAAGAGGAAGAATAGACGCCTTTTTCCAATCTATTGGGAAAAGCCCAGTTGAGAAAATGTTGTTAATCAGTGGGCTTAAAACGGAACAAATGATTTCTGGAAGCAATTTAAGTGTTGGGACTGGGCAGGGATCAATGGGGGAGCCTGACCGAACAGAACTAAGAAGTTTAACAGTTTCTTCCAGCCTAAGAGCTAAAAACTGGTCAAAAACTAGTCCGGAATCGGGTTTATTTTGAATAAGATTCCCTGTAAGTAAACGTACTTCATACGATTCCGGGGAAAAAGTAGAGGAGATACCTTCAACTTTTTGCAGAAAAAAGGTGGCCACAGTTTCACACAAATCTGAGATGCTATCCATTTTAGTAACGTTAGGCGCGGCTAATTTTTTCACTGTTTTAAAAAGCTCTTTGTGGTTTGATCTTGCAAAAAGAATTTTACTGGAAAAGAAGCTCTTTTTTTAATCCAGCAGCATCTCTTTATAAAATGTAAGACTATGCTTATAGTTCATTTTATCAGTGATGTTGTATCTGCTTCTCCAGATTCGCTCTAGTTTTTTGCAGGCCAGCTTCTGCTGCTTGAGCTGATCAGAGTACCATGGAGCCGAAGGATGAGCTCGCTTAGGAGTCCATTTTGTGATTGGAACCAACTTTTTACAAGCTGAGTCTATCCAATTTGTATAGGCCTTAGCGGCTTTATCAATCTCGGAAGTGGGAAGAGGTAAGGTACTCACCAATTCCTCCTCTACTTGTGAACCCTCTAAGTTTTTCCATGCCCTTTTTTCCAGCATCTCAACTGGGCCCTATTCGAGATGGAGTCTAATGGCTCCCTCAACTCAAAAATTATAGCACTGTGGTCAGACCAGGCCAGAGGGAATACCTCAGAAAAAGATATATAAGGATTATTAGAAAATATCACATCTAGAGTATGTCCTTTGAGATGTGTGGGACCCACAACAAGCTGCTTGAACTCCCCAGCTTCCATAACTCTATTCAGGCAGATGGTGTCCGAATCATTGGGATCCTCAAGATAGAAATTGAAATCACCGAGTACCGTGAAAGAATTTAGGCTCATACCATCTTCAAGCAGGGTGCCTATCGATTCCAAAAACCTAGGGCCAGGCGGACGATAGAGAAGCACCCCCTTGATGAAAATATGCCTTCACAATGTTACTGCAGTGCACTCAGGTTTGTTGATTAGAAATGTTCGGTGAACCAAAATTCTTCAGGGTGCGTCCCAGTAAAAGAGTGCAATGTCTGGAGTTGCACTGTAGCATTAAATGAAAAAACAATTTGTCAAAAACGATTGACTCCGGTCGCACTTTACTTTGAAACAAGTGTGTTTCTTATCTAGTCGTTATCATTACATAACCCTTGTTTAGAGGTTTAGTATTGTTTATTTCTGTCAATTACTTTTTTTAAATTTATTTTTTTAAACTCTTTTTATTGGCATTTGTAATAAAAACATTGCATTGCATACATTTTCACATCTGGAAATGCAGTAAGTATGAGCCCAGGAACAGAAATATACAGACGCTGCTTTTGCGGTCAGCAGACCTTGCAGGCCTAGGGTGTTATGGTCCCCACATTATCTCTGAGCAATAAACAGGCTATCCAAGCCTGTGCCTGGGCCCAGCCCACTAGTGTGCACTGTGGACGCCGCACCATATGGGGGCTACTAATTATATCTATATCCCCTGTGTGGAGTATCACATAGGTCATGAAAGTACAGCCACCTGGTTACTATTAACGAACTGGGGGTATGTAAACTGGGGAGTGCACCATACCTTGGGATATAAGCAGTGTGAGTCTAGCGTCGGAGAGCAGTGCCATTGCCTATCATAATGTTAGGGTTTTCGCAGGCGCGGAGAAGGGTCGGGAGAGGGGGGGGTTGGAGGCGGGCATAATGATCCTTTTCTGTGCGTGAGCTTAATGAGGGAACAGTTGCAGTCCGTAGTTTAGGATCCGCCGGGTGCCCGGGACTCCTGCGTGCCGCCCTGAGCGGGCTCCTGAGTCGCGGAGGCCCCCGGAGAGCCAACCGTTCGCGGGCCCGCCGCCGGTAATGTTTCCTGTGCGAAGGAGTGCATTAGCATCGCCCAGGGCAGGGAGATCAGGTGTTTGCGGTGTCCCCGGGCTTCCTCCGTTCTAAGTAGCGTTTCCTCTGCCTTCCCCCACTTCTTAATTCTGTCAATTACTTCATTGACTGTTGTTTTTCTTTATATCCATATCAAAGCATTATAATGGTTATATGCATCCTTAATTGTCAATTGGCAATCTGATTAGTTAGGTGGGCTTAACTAATCTGATTAGTTAGGTGGGCTTAACCCCAAATCTTGTCCAAGATTTGGGGTTAAGCCCACCTACCTCATCAGATTGACAGTTCAAACCCTTGGGGAATTTGGTGGACACAAGTGCCGGAACATAGAGTACAGGGGTACCCTCCTGAGTGTAGCTCAGAAAGGAGTGACTTGCAGAAGATGTTACACCTTACCATCCCTCCCGAATGCTGCCTCTACATGAATATATAACTTTTCTTCGCGTGCGTTTACTTCGCATGTCGTTACTACGCGGTCGTTAGTACGACCGCGTTGTTACTTAGCATACCTTTACTTCGCAATTCGGAACTGCGAATTGCAGTAAGGGGGTGCTGGATGTTGGAATAGTATAATTTACTATTCCAACTCCAGTCTATGCGGACACTAGGGAAGGTGTTGGATTTTAAATCCAACACCTTCCCCCCCTTACTGCAATTCGTAGTTCCGAATTGCGAAGTAAAGGTATGCTAACTAACAACGCGGTCGTACTAACGACCGCGTAGTAACGGCATGCGAAGTAACGCATGCTAAGTAAACGCCGCTTCCCCCTCTACATAGCAGTTATATCCAGTGTTCCTTCCTTGCCTGCATCAGTGGTGGAATCAGCTTCACATTTTAAAAACAAGGTGTGTTATTGGCTAACCAGAAACTCAGACTATATATATATAAGGATATTCATTTTGGTTGATTTGGTCCCATGGGGGATTGTGTAGTCATCAACTGTAAGAACCTGAACTTAGCTTGTCACTTAATTTCACAAAATGCCCCATATCCCCATAGGAGCTCTGAAGAAGCACATCACCATGTTACCGCTGGGTTATTTTTATAGGCATCTCATAGGCAGATTGGAACCTTTGCCTTCGCTGCCCCCTCTGAAACCTCACTCAAAGGTCCACCCGTCTACCTCTGCTGTAAAAAGATTCTCCCCCCCCCCCCCCATCGGATTTGGAGGTCTTAGATTGACTGCAAACGTATCCTATGGTGCCTAGGGGAGAGCCTTGTTCAACCAGGGATAGTAACCATGTGGAGGCAGGGCACCACAGAGTGGATTGTTCAAATGATTTATGGACAAATCTATTCTGTTGGAACATCACTGGCATCGACCCAGCACAACTGAATCCCAACTGACCTGATTGTATTCTTAAAATTTGACATTCTAATGATTCAAGAAACTTGGTACCAGGTGGTCTTTGTTCGTGACGGGTTTGAAAGCTTTTCTGTACCAGCTATTCCCTCTGTTGGGGCCAGAGCACATGGGCATGGTTATGATGATTTGTATTTCCAAGTTATTTAAGGTTATTACCATTGCTTGCAGTCCTCCTGCAATCTAAATTTTATAGGTTGTACTTTTGAATACGTTCAACTTCTTTCTCATAAATGTTTATAAATCAATACAGAAGAAGGGTATTCAGACTGATAATCTATTTAATGTGTTAGCTACCATAAGAAACAGATCAAGTTGGTTATTAAATACTTTCAATGTTATTATTGGGGGTGACTATTAGACAAGTATGGTATGCACTATGCAGATACTGATAATTGCCAGTATGTAATAACCTAGGGGTAGACGTGTGATATGATATTAATGAATGCTTTTCATATTACAGTTGTGAAAGTGTTACATTAAATGTAAGCAGAAACTCAGAAATTCATTTAATAACTTTGACGGTAGCTCTCTTTACCAAACAGCTTATAATAATAAATCAAAGTATTATTCACAGATACTTTAATTGCATTTTAACTACTCAGAAGCAATATCAAGGTACATTTGAATATCGAATGTGGCAAAAACAGAGACTGTCATCAGGTGTATCATATACAGTATCAGACGATAGCCTTTAAGGCCGACACTATTGCCATATTGAGAGCCGCCTCTTGTGTTTAAATGTCAATGCTGTGCAGTGCAGGCTAAGACCGGCTGTGCAACCAGGCTGAGTGACGATATCCTGTGTCTCAGTTTTCTCTCTTGCCCCATTCCCCTTTCCCCGAATCGTCTGCTAACCTGCACAGCAGTAGTGTGAGGTTGACTGGGGATTTGCAAACAGCGTGGAAAATTCCTGCTCTCTTCATTTGATGCAGCACAATACAGCAAGTTGTCTTGCTGTGTTACGTGGCGTCAAATAATGATAAATCTGACCCTAAGTGCCTGAACCCATCAGTAACACAAAAGGCACTTTCATTTATAAGCCAGACCGATTAACATTGCCAATACTTGTTTTTTTCTTGGAGGAAGGAGCTTGTAATTACACAGTGCTGGTGTGGATTTACCGCACAGGAACAGTAAATGTGCATTCTAATTTACAGCCCCACAAGTCCTGTGCAACTCAGAAGCAGGACCATAGTCTCAAAAATAAAAATACATTTCAAGGCAGTCTGAGCTTAACTGTGCCTCAGGGTCCTCGACATAAGCAAGTATGTTTTGTCTTTTCTCAGACTTTTCCCCGCTCCAAATGTTATGATTGTTAATCAGCTTATTTAAAAAGAATTGTTGCTTTTTCCGCTGATGCTGCTAAAACACAGATTTGTAAACTACCAACAAAGGCATAGGCAAGTGCCACAGGAAGTGCTGCTGGGGATGGGTAAGGTGACCTGTTGGAACATTGGCCGTTCCATAACCAGACATAAAGCAGTATTTGTTAAGCCTGAGGTGCTGTATATAAAGTGGGGGCCACTCGGCCCCCACGCCCACATGGCGGTGCGGCGCCCCCCCTCCCCCAGCCTTTCGGTTTTGGGGGTGTGTCGCGGGGCGATGACGCGCGCGACGCGCCCTCAACACCGATAGGTTGATGTATCGCCAGGGACTGACCCGGAAGCGGACATTCGGCTTCCGGGGCAGGGGGGCGGGACGTTCGGGGTGCGGGCCTCCAGTGCGACGGCAGCCTCCTTATAAGGCGCGGGGAGCGGGGGGGCGCCCTCTTGCTCCTGGCTCGCTCCCCGCGTCTGCCGTGTGCCCCACGCTCGGGCGGATTAATTATTTCCTTTGCTTTTCCAGATCGTGGGTTTGGTGCGTGCAGGATACAGCAGCCATCGCGTCGGGTGTGCACGGAGGAAGCAGGGAGGATCGAGATCGGTGCTGGCAGACTAGCAGGAATCCGGCTGCGGGCGTTTTTAGATCGAGCCTGATAAAAGTCACCGAGGGGAGCGCTGCAGGTGCCAATGAGGACTGGGCAAGCGTGAAGTGCTGAAAAACCCGGTAAGGTGTGGGAGCGGGAGCCGGTCCAGCGGGGAGAGGAGCTGCAGGCAATTGAGCTACACGGAGAGTTATTGAACAGGTTTTGCTCGAATTGTGCGAAGCAGGTTACAGCAGGGCAGCCACTGGAGGGGAGACCAAATAGGAAAAGCTTGATTTTTCATGTGTTTGAAGTGCTGTTTTCTCGGGATGGTGGATTTATAATTGGTTTGAAGTGTTTTTGAGGTGTTTTCTCCTGACCAGTGCTCATAGGCTGCTGGTATTTGAACAATTAACTTCAGTTTGGGAGTAATTAATGAATATTGCTGTGAATTGAAAGTGTTTGTCCAGGCTAGTAAATTGTGTTTTGTCATAGGAATCTTGACTCTGGGGCTCTTTCCGGTGGCGGACAACAGAACACGGCAGAGCGCAGCAACGGGCTGAGGACACGCGGGTCGTCGGTGGTAAGGAGTGAGGCGGGCCTGCATTTCATTGCTTCTGGAGGGCCGCGGGGCTTGAGACCTTCCTACAAGGGGTTGGCGCTCGCCCACACGCTAAGACTAGCTTGGTGTGTTTTGCGGTCACAGTTGCTTGGTGCTTACGGCCCCCTTCACATCCTACATCTAAAACAGGTACAATCGCCGGTGTTTGGCTAGGTCTAGCTGCATTACGATTGTCGAAATATGCCGGGGGCACGAGTTAATAGGAGTTCCCGCATGGAGCAAATGATGCAGGCTATGATGCGCAGGATGACGGCGATTGATAGGCGTTTGGGTAAGGTGGATGCGTTGGGCAGGAATGTGGCAGAGATTAATCAGAGGTTGGACGGGCCGCCGGGTCCACAAGGCAGGCCAAAAAGGATAGTCAAGCCACCACTGCCTAGAGGGGAGTTTGTCACCCCGCCTAAGAGGGGCAAGTCTAAGAAATCTGGGCGCGTGACGCCCAAACATACAACTGTCGGGGAGGGTTTGCCAGGGGGAGTACCTAAGGATGCTCCCGTTATGCCCCTGTTGGCACCGGCGGGGCCAGCCCCGGTTATTCCAGCTTTGCCGGTCGCCCCTGTCGTGGTCATCCCTCCTGCCACCCCTGTGAGCATTGCTCCCGTTGGGGTCCCAACAGCCCCGAACAATGTTGTCCCGGTGGAATTGGCATCCCAGATAGCCGCTGTTTTGCCCTGGTTGCAGTTGGGGGGGGTATTGCCATCCTCTCAGGATCATTCAGCCGAAGCATTGAAACTGGTTGAGATGATTAAGTTGGCCAGGGCGGGGGAAAGGGCACCATTGGCACTACTTACTCCCCCAACAGGTTCCACCAGCGGGCAAACGGCGAAGAAGGATGGGGCGACGTCGCAAGGTATTGACAATGGTAAGGAGGTGGCTTTGCCATTACTTAAAGATGGTGCTATACCGTCAAGGAAGGAGAATTTGGGGCAACATGTGTCTCAGGCTGTGAAAGAGATGATCTGGGCAGGCAAATATGTCAACATTTTCTCCTTGCTGCTCGATAACAGGGAACTGGAATACGCTAAGTCACAAAAGGAATGGTTGTTGCCCAGTGAATGGAGAACGGAGTTGGTTAAGTTCAGGGTTGAGGAGACATTTGTTAACTGGATGAGGGCCTTTTCCGTGTTTAGTGCCATTACAGCTGAAAGGTCGCCCAATTTACAAGCCGAAATGGCCTGCTACCAGAGCAGGATTGCCATGTGGAGCGAGACACAAGTGGGGAATGGGTGGAAAGAGTATGACATTTCATTCAGGAAGGCTAAGGAATTCAATCCTTCTCTAGCGTGGGATGTGGTGGATTCCCTGTCATGGTACAACCAGATATCTGGGGGGGCAGCGGCGATGGGGGCAACCACTTCTCAGAAAATATACCCGACCAAGCCGCAACAGCCCTTTCGGCATGCGCAGGGAGGTGAGGTTCCCGGAAAGGGCAAGGGTTGGGGGGAGAAAAAGGGCGTATGTTGGGATTTCAACAAACGTTGACCCCTCACACCCAGAGACTTCCTGCAGATTTAAGGGTGGCAACCAGGGCTCCAGGGGGAGAAGGAAACCTGAATAGACAAGAGGAGGGTTTAGTATCTCACACTCCCATTGACGTCATGGCAATGATTCCCTGGCTGAACAGATACCCGGATCACGCAGCGGCTAAATTGCTTCAGGAGGGATTTTCCTGGGGTTTCAGGATACCGGCGGGAGGGTACACAGGTAAGACTGAGTGCAGGAACCAACTGTCTGTAAAGCATAACCCAGGGGTAGTGGCTGCAAAAATTGAAAAAGAATTACACCTGGGTAGGCTAGCAGGACCTTTTGACGTGGTGCCAGTGCCCAACTTTGTCTGTTCCCCACTTGGTGTGGTCCCTAAGAAAGAGAAAGGCGAATATAGACTCATTCATAATCTCTCGGCCCCAAGGGGGGCATCCTTGAATGATGCCATAGATGAGAATGTCTGCAGCGTAAAATATGCCTCTTTTGATCACGCGGTAGTCTTGCTTAGGGGCCTGGGTCCAGGGGCATTGATGGCCAAGTCTGACATAGAGTCTGCATTTCGTCTTCTCCCTGTGCATCAGGAGGATCACCACCTTTTGGGGTTCAAGTTTGCTGGGAAGTACTACATGGACAAATGCATGCCCATGGGTTGTTCGATCTCATGTGCCTATTTTGAGACGTTCAGTTCCTTCTTGGAATGGGTAATGAGGCAGGCAACCGGGCACCAGCAGGTCATGCACTACCTGGATGACTTTCTCTTCCTGGGTGCGGCTGGGTCGCAGAAGTGTGCACGGGCATTAGTGGAATTTTGTGTGCTCATGCGGGCTTTTGGGGTCCCGCTGGCGCCGGGGAAGACAGTAGGGCCAGCTACTTGCTTAGAATTTCTGGGCATTGAAATAGACACTGTGGAGGGTTGTTTCAGGCTCCCAAAGGAGAAGGTATGTAAATTCAAGGCGGCATTACGCGCATGCCTGGCCAAAGAGAAGGTCTCGTTACAACAGCTTCAGGAAACGGTGGGCCAGTTGAATTTCGCGTTGAGGGTGATACCAATGGCTCGCCCCTTTTCTCGCTCAATTGCGCAGGCTATGAGGGGCCTGCGCGAGAAACACCACCGCACTAGACTATCGCTTGAGGTACGCCAGGACATGCGGATATGGATGGCATTCCTGGAGGACTTCAACGGCAGGGTTGTGTGGTCCGGCCCCCCCATTACTTCAGCAGAGTTAGGTTTATGGACTGACGCTGCCGGGAGTGTTGGGTTTGGTGCCATCCTTGGGAACAAGTGGGTCACCCACAGGTGGCCGGACGAATGAGTGTGCAGTGAGTTGACAACCAACATTGGTTTTCTGGAGCTGTTCCCCATTTGGGTTGCATTAATGGTCTGGCCTGACCTCCTGCGTAACAAATCGGTAATATTCTGGTCAGACAACATGACGGTGGTGGAGTGCATCAATCACCAAGCGGCACGCTGTAGGTTCATACTCCGCCTCTTGAAGGAGATTGTGTTGAGATGCTTGCGATTGAATGTTGTATTTAGGGCAAAACATGTTCCAGGTGTCCTTAATAATGCAGCTGATGCACTCTCTCGCCAAAAAATGCAGGTATTCAGGGAACATCTTCCAACAGCAGAGCCTACACCGACTCACTTCCCGTCAGCACTCTGGCAGATTGGTGCCCCAAATTACCGGACCTCGTGGCTGCTAGCTTAGCTCCCAAGACAAGGACAGCTTATGAAGGGGCGTTTGGTTCATATTGCACGTTCTTGGGGCGTGACTGGGAATCCAGATGGGCTTTGGAAAATAGCTTCACAGATTATCTGGGTAGTCTGCATCACGAGGGTTGCTCAGTGGCCACAGCTAACAGGCATAGGGCAGCTGTCTCCTTCTACGCACAAGCAAAGGGGGTGAAAGATCCGACTAACAACTTTGCTGTGCGGAAAGGTCTGAGGGGCTGGCGCCGCTTACAGGGCAGCACGGCTGACACTAGGAAACCAATAGGTTTGGAAAGGATGACGGCATTACTGCCTGCATTGCATGACGTCTGTAGCTCGGGCTGGGAGATACAATTGTTTAAAGCAGCGTTTACATTAGCCTTTTATGGGGCGTTGAGGCTGAGTGAGTTGGTGGCAGCCTCTAAGGCAGATAGGCAGGGGGGTATCCAATTCCTGAACACAGCGATTCAGGGAGACACATTGTGGGTGACGATTAGGAGATCGAAAACTGATCAGGAGTCCCGGGGGGAGACTGTGGTACTGCACAGGGCAAGGGCCAATCCTTGCTGCCCGGTTCACCACGTGGAGACTTTCATCAAGCAACGAGGTGCACTGTTGGGTGGGCCGCTTCTATTACATGCGGACGGCACCCCTTTAACCAAATATCAGTTCAGAAGAGTCATGGAGTTGACTATTGCCAGGGTGGGCCTTGACCCGAAGGAATTTGGCACACACTCCTTTAGGATAGGTGCAGCCACTGAGGCAATCGCAAGGGGGTTACATGTGAACAGTGTTAGAAGAATTGGGAGATGGTCTCCCAATTCCAATTGCTATAAACGGTATGTGCGGGTACACATGTTGTAAAGTACCTAGGGTATTACTGACATCAGGTTTTCTTTTCTGGTTTTGCAGTTCCTTCGCTCTGTGACGCAGGCGGAGAGCTTGCTTCGGGTCGTCATCAGGATTCAGCGGCAACTCATCGAGGTGGCAACAGTCAGGAACACAGGACGCGGTCAGGCAGGGTTTGGATTGTTGGTCATTCTTGTGTCAATCGTGCTAAAACTGTCTTTTTTGCAGGCAAGGGTAGAAGGGAGCTAGAGCACGAAGGTTGGTCCATCTCTTTCTTTGGGAGGGGGGGTCTCTGCCTCAGTCAGTTTAGGGGATTCTTTGCTGAGTTGGTCGCCCAACACACAGCCCCACCGGCGGTGGTGATTCTTCATTTGGGGGGGAATGACCTTGCTAGACTGGGTAGGAGGGTCCTCCTGGAAGAGATCATTTCAGCAGCGGGTTGGGTAAGGAGGGTGTGCCCTGATTGCACGGTAGTCTGGTCTCAGCTGATACCGCGGCTGCAGTGGCGAGTCTGTCAGGGCATTGAATCACTCGGTAAAGAGGATCAATACCAAGTTAGAAAAACTTTTCCGAAACTCGCACTTACAGACCATCCCACATGGCGCTATTTGGGGGGAAGATTTGTACTTACAGGATGGGGTCCATTTGACGGAGGCTGGGAATAGAATATGGTGTGATAATATCCTAGCTTGGTTGAAGGGCTCTCTGAGGTAAGGATGACCTTTAGGCAGGAGTTGTGGGGGGGCCAGATCGTCGGGAAACAATGCTGGCCTGTGGCGGTAAGGTCATGATCGGTGAGCAGCAATTTAAGGTCCTAAGGGGGGCGTCACCATCCACGGAGGGGGCGGCCCAGGGGGAGGGGCCACTGGTCCCTCCTAGAACTTCAGGGGCAGGAATATCCGCTAGCTGCTAAAAATGCGGGGGAGGGAGTCACGCTTTCCTTAGGCTGGTAGCCACCCCGCACATACACCATGACGTCAGCATACGACGCAAAGTGTAAGGGCCCTCCTTGTTGGTTAAATGGAGTTCACGATGCAGACGGGGTAGGCGGTCCACTGTCGCGCATGCGCACCTCTAGGTAAGGGCGTGGTTAGTAGGACTTGACACCGGTTAGCGACCTTGCCGTCCGGCCAGATATGTTAGAATGCAAAATTCAGGCAGGATGTTAGATTCGGATAGGAAACACGCTGTATTAGACGTTTGTTAAGGTTAGCCTTTGATATTTGTCTACGATACTGTAAATCTAATGTCATGAATTTTGCTTATTCTTGCATAATTGAAGTAATGCTGATATTCATCTTTTATTGTTTTATATAATAAATACGGCCGGGGGGTCCCTGACCCCCCGCCTTCCAAAGATAATTTGCTTATGTCTATTCGTCAAGGTGGTGTGGAAAGCTGGGAGGGGAGGGTAGCCAGTCACGGACCATGTATAAAGTGGGGGCCACTCGGCCCCCACGCCCACATGGCGGTGCGGCGCCCCCCCTCCCCCAGCCTTTCGGTTTTGGGGGTGTGTCGCGGGGCGATGACGCGCGCGACGCGCCCTCAACACCGATAGGTTGATGTATCGCCAGGGACTGACCCGGAAGCGGACATTCGGCTTCCGGGGCAGGGGGGCGGGACGTTCGGGGTGCGGGCCTCCAGTGCGACGGCAGCCTCCTTATAAGGCGCGGGGAGCGGGGGGGCGCCCTCTTGCTCCTGGCTCGCTCCCCGCGCCTGCCGTGTGCCCCACGCTCGGGGCGGATTAATTATTTCCCACCCACCAGCCCAAAAAAAAAAAAACAAGCTATTAAACAATGTTAGTCAGGGGTGCTAGTAAGTTTTACATAGGCCTTTTTCCCGTTGAAGGGCAGGATTGGTTGTGGTTAGTTAGGAATGTTGTCTGCAATTAGGCCTTTTTTCCCGTTATACAGGTGTGATTGTGTTATTAAACAAGGTTGTGGCTACCTAGGCCTTTTTCCCGTTATATAGCTGTGATTATGTTGTCATTAAAAATGTAATGTTGTGTGTACTTAGGCCTTTTTTCCCATTAGTACAGCATCCTTTGTATCTGCATTGGTGGTTTTAGTGTAGTGTAGTTGTCCTTTAGCGAGTTCTTTTTCTAGGTTCATCGTCGTATTTATTAGGGTTGGTCAGGCGGTAAGGTCATGATCGGTGAGCAGCAATTTAAGGTCCTAAGGGGGGCGTCACCATCCACGGAGGGGGCGGCCCAGGGGGAGGGGCCACTGGTCCCTCCTAGAACTTCAGGGGCAGGAATATCCGCTAGCTGCTAAAAATGCGGGGGAGGGAGTCACGCTTTCCTTAGGCTGGTAGCCACCCCGCACATACACCATGACGTCAGCATACGACGCAAAGTGTAAGGGCCCTCCTTGTTGGTTAAATGGAGTTCACGATGCAGACGGGGTAGGCGGTCCACTGTCGCGCATGCGCACCTCTAGGTAAGGGCGTGGTTAGTAGGACTTGACACCGGTTAGCGACCTTGCCGTCCGGCCAGATATGTTAGAATGCAAAATTCAGGCAGGATGTTAGATTCGGATAGGAAACACGCTGTATTAGACGTTTGTTAAGGTTAGCCTTTGATATTTGTCTACGATACTGTAAATCTAATGTCATGAATTTTGCTTATTCTTGCATAATTGAAGTAATGCTGATATTCATCTTTTATTGTTTTATATAATAAATACGGCCGGGGGTTCCCTGACCCCCGCCTTCCAAAGATAATTTGCTTATGTCTATTCGTCAAGGTGGTGTGGAAAGCTGGGAGGGGAGGGTAGCCAGTCACGGACCATGTTCACAGACGTGGAATATCTAGTGGGTAACTAGGGTTTATATTCACAAACCTTGTGAAATGGTCTCCCACATGAAAGCACAGAAATCTGCTTCGATGGAAGGAATAATGAAGCACCTTGCCAGGTGGGGAAGAGGTGGCAGCATCCTCTTAATAAACGGGGTTGTCAGAGAAGGGGCTTCTACACAAAGAGAGAGCAAAAAAGGTATATGGTTAAGGCACCTTTGTACATCATTGGTGTTTCCACTTTTAAAAAAAATGTGCATATGTAAATATACAGACTGGTGTGAGTATTCCAGAAGCTCGCCTACTGTTGTAGATTTCCTGAAGTACACCTGGGGTTCGTTGTGAATCCTTGAAAAGTTGGACATTTAGCCAAACATAAGTAAACTGCGCCTCTTGGCCCCACCTGTCATATTTATTTTAAAGTAGGCGCATGCAGCGCTGGGATAAAATGTGACCCTGACTATCTTCTGAACACATATTGACAACCATCCCTAGTCTTTCTAACTCCGTGAAAACAGAAAAGCAATTAACACTTTTTAAGTATTTCTACTGAAATCAGTGAAAGCTCATAAACAAAATTGTTGTCTTACACATTTACAGTGTTTTTGCCTTGTAATTATTTCCTTTCACACAATGGCAGCAGTTGAGCCAGCAATCCACTTTGGAACTGAATATCTTACAATAACATCTCTGTGCTGCTGTCTCCATAGCTGGGTCTGTCTTGATTATGCAAAGCCATCTGTCTGAGGCCCACAATGGGGGCATTCAAGCAGCAGACAGGCATGCAGGAAGGATGCTGAACATACTGGCTGTTTCTTGCGAGGCTCCATACACTGCATGCTGGGAGAGTCTGAAAAGCCCACTAGCTTGCCCTTAAGAGTCCAGGATTTTAACTATCTTTTTTGCAGACTTGGAGAATAACGTGCAACCTTGCCTGTTTTCCTCTGATCAGCATTTAAGTGAATGTCTATAAGGTCTCCTGTTATCTTGACAATATACATGTTGATAATTGTATCTTAAACTTTTGATTCTGAGTTCTCTAACTACGTTGCTACAGAAAAGTAGTTAAATAATTATTTATGTCTATCAGGGCATAAATTGCCAGAGAAGGGGAATGTTTATAACCAAATATTCACAAAACCCAATCTCAAATTGTCACCAACCAGTGTGTAGTGACTGAGTCCAGACGTGTTGAGGATCTTCAGATGTTTATTTGTAGATAGTTACAGGTCATGCAGCTAAGTCCAGTACAAAACCCCACTAGGAGCAGCCAGCATGCTGCTCAGCCCTTCTCAAATGACACTTCTGACTCCCAACATTCTGCAACACATCATACATGGAACATTTCACTGGCAGAGCATGAGATGACATGAATAACATCAAAGGCAGCATACTACACTGTGGCAGCCAAAGGGTCTTTAAACCTTTCTCTGCTCCGCCGTGCTCTTTGTTGTGAGATCACTCAATAAAACGTGCACCGTTGTACTCTTGCTGTGCACCCGTTTACAGAATATATGTTTTTTTCTCGCACAGTCAAGACTTTTCATGGCTGCAACCCTTGTGTCAGTAGCTACTTGCATCCTGAAGATGAAAAATGTTTAGATGTTTTAATTTTTTGAGTGTAACAATTTCAAAAATGTGCTGTACTACAAATAAATACAGGAATTTTAGCTACACCCCAATTCAATTTTCATATAGATGATTCATCAGTACAGGAAAATTTGGCCCTGCTGTAACCTCAAGGGAGGTATATACTGCTTCAAATATCCTCGGGCATTTAATTTGTGTTGTATCCTGGATGCTAAAATGGTCCATGACAAGTAGGTTTCCTATATCAAACACCAGCTGCATCATCTGCTTCATGTAAGGTTATGGGGGAAGTTTATGATCTGGATAAATGTGAACTGGATTTGTTATATAAAGGGCTTAGATACTTCCTCACTCAATATTTTAGCCATGGAACTGGATATGAACCTTCATCTCAAGATCATTCTAGTTCACTTTTATAATAATCACTTTTTAGTACACCCTCTCGACATCGTGAGACGTCACATTTGGCGTTATCTGAGTTTGTGAATCCTGGTCTATGTGTGACATTTCATCCATGGATTTTAATGAGTGGTGATTTTAAGATGAAATTGGGAAGGAGGAGGGGATAACTTAGAGGAAGATCTGTGTGATAAATATTTTAATCAATCTTGCAATCCCAAAGATGTCATAGATACATATAATGTTGACCAAACAGTATGTTATTAGCTGTTTTACCAGCTTCCATCATTGATCATGTTTTGTTTACCTGGATCTCCTTAGTAAAATTGCAGATTTTAGAATTACTATTTGTATTTGGAGCAACCACTAACCTTTATTCACCTCGTTCAAATCGATAAGGATGCAAAGTACTTCGCAGGCATACTGTTGAATTCTCTTCGGGCATGGGCCGATGCAAGCTCAATAATTCCACCAAACCAAATCGGATTTACAAGCAACAATGGTCAATCTTATGGCACTCTCTTTTTTGATAGACCAGGAGGAAGCCAGCAACAGCCCCATCTACATGGAATTTATTGACAAATCGGCATTCGATAAGGTCAATAGGTCGAAGCTGTGGCAGAAACTCTCTCTATTGAAAATTCCAAACAGCTTGCTTAGGGCTTTGCAGCTCTTGCATCAGTACACGTGGGTCAGGATTAAGGACGGAGATAGCTCACGACTGTAATGACCAATTTCAACAACACAAGGCCTTAAGCAAGGGTGTGTTCTGGCCCCCCACACTTTTCAATTTATTCCTGTCTGATCTTCCGGAAGCCCTTAATTTAGTCAACTCGCATCCATCTAAAATAGGTAGTCTTCATCTGTCCAACCTATTGTATGCCGATGACCTGCTTCTTCTTGGCCATACCAAGATAGGACTACAACGTCTACTGGATGCAACCACCACCTATTCAATCAGGAATGGGCTTCAGATCAACAATAACAAAACCAAAATTCTGGCGATTCGTTCACCAGGGCCCAAGGATCTGGTATGGTTTTTAAATCAGGAAAGAATAGAAGCAACCGGATGCCACAAGTACCTAGGAGTTTTTTTGAATAACAACGGCAGATACACAAATCAACTGGGTGAACAGAAAAAGAAAGGAATTGCGCTGTCCTATGCACTCAGCTCCATTCACAAGAAACTAAACGGCCCAACATTCTCTCCAGGTGGCCCAGGCAAAGGTTATTCCAACTCTAACCTATGGGAGTGAGATGCTAAAATGGCTGGACAGCGGCCAATTAGATAAAATAGTCGCAAAACGTTTTATAACGATTTTCCAGCTACCCCCACACACTTCACCAGCACAAATCAGGCTGGAATTCAGATCTGGGCCGAATGGCGACTTTTTTAATAAGCTGCCACAAGCTATGGGTGTCAAAGGGGGGCAGCCTGGCTCATCATTTGTGGGTACAGCTGAATACAAGTCGATGGCCAGCGGGGCATCGCTACCTGTCCTGCGGCCTTAACACTCTTGGCCTGAGCAAGCTCTGGGACTTACATGCAAGCCAACAGGAATTCAAGAGGATAGTAAAACTGAGAACGAAATGACTCTCTGCAGAAGAAGACAGGGCCAGCCTCTCGGCACGGAGTCACGGTTGGATGACCCTTGGCACCTATGCACAGTTGAAATCCCAGAGGTACCTAACAGTTACCTTCAACGCACGCACTAAGCTCTGTTTTTTAAAACTGCGAATGGGGGTGATGCCAATGAATTGCCATCTCCCTAAATGGAAAAGAGATTGTGCACAAGAAACGTGCCGGCTCTGTGGCCAACATAGGGAAGATATATTGCACGTGCTATGTTTGCCCAACCTCCTAGAAGATAGAAAGGCTCTACTACGAAGGGGATGGATCGACAAAGATGTCAGATCTTGCAGAGGCGCAGTGCTGGCCTGTTTTGACCCCGGAATACCATCTTAAATTCCACCTTGGTCAGGTTCACGGATTGCTTTGTAAAAAAGATAGAGGAGGCGAGATGCTTATTGGATACTCGGCCTGAGACCTAGACCTCCTGCCTATTTGCACCAGCCTGCTCCGAACCATCTTCACCTGCGATTTGGCTATACTTTCAGACAGCTTTGGATAACAAAAATACCAGTGGAAGGGGAGAGGCGCACAGGCAGTCGGCCTTGGACTTAGACGTCTATTTTAATTAGGACTGCGGTCTCCTTACTGCAACACAATTAGAAGATCTACGAATAGTGCATTCATAACAGAGTTTTAGAATGACATGATGATGGATGTCTTATAATAATACTGTAAAAAATGTAGATCAAATTATCAATTTTATATATTCCTAATGATTTTCAATTTTGTAGAGCGTTGCAAGGGTTTTAACAAATCATGCAATAAAGTTTAGTATTATTCACCACGTTCAAATCACTCCTCCCTTTGAAGTGCTCAGGAATCTCAGTGACCTCACAAGGCCACTGATGAAAATGAGAGTAGGTTGACAATTGTGCATTAAATTGCTTGCTAATTCTTTGATAGAGAACTATGATTGATCTTGATATCAATTGAATTGAGACTTAAATTCTCTCTTCTTTTCTAAAATTGGTTTGAACTGTGCAAACTGTACTTGCAGCTCCCTGTAATAAAAGAACTAACCTCTGTACATCTAAATGGCTTACAAAATAAATATAACGATGGTATGAAATGTATCATCCTCTGTAATAATTTTTGAGAGTTCCCGATGAGGATGAGGTCTGCAGTGATAGAAGTCACTAGAAGGAATGTCTCACGACATAAGACAAAGGCTGATACAAGAAGACACTTAGGCGAAGTTAATTGAGGGTTCGGAGTGCTAAGAAACCTTTAGATTATGGAACATTTTAAATAAATCTCAATTTGTCCTCTTGTCCCTCAGGAAGACAGAGCACTTATTGAGAGAATGCAGGCTGGCACGTGTTATTTTTTCTCGCAACTGTATAAGTTACATCCATTCACAGGGGTGCACTGTGTTTATCATACTGGACCTCTTGCCAAAGCGGTAATATCTAGTTCAAGCAATAAAGCTCTTGATTAGGATGGAGTACCCCTGGATCTATTCAAGCATAATGTGGATTTCTTGGGTCCTCTATTAACTCTAGTATTATATTGCAGTATACAACATTCTCTACAAGATACCTAGAGCCAATCAATCACCTTGCCCTATTTTAGGTTCAAGTTCTCTTTTATTACTATAGGCAACAAGGTACAACAATCAACCCACCTGCAACCATTGGCTGGTGGGGAAGCATCCAGTAAACCTGTAACATTAGATGGGGAGGTGTGCAGAAACAAAGGGGAGAACAGTCAGGAGAGCATACAAGAAAGTGTAGGGTGTGTGTACTGACAACCTAAGGGGATATTATAGGAATGGCGGGAAATGTAAGAGAGGATGATTGAACACAATCTACCAAATTAGTTGGACTTTCAGTTAGGGTGGGTCAGGCATAGAACTCTTAAGTATATCGGGCAGGTCAATTCTCTAAATTCATCCCACAGGTACTGAATGCATGGCCCCCATGTCTTATCAAACCAGGGTAACATGTGCGTCGGACACACCGTCAACTTCTCCAAGCCCAGCAATTCCCATTGTTTGTGCAGTCAGTCTGGTTGCGTTGGGATCGCTGGAAAGCTGGAAAGCAAGAGCTGTTTGGCAGCTTCCAGCATGAAAGTAATGGTTTGCCTGTTTGCAGATTTTAGGGGATATGTCAAGCGGTTCGGGAGTACATCACAGTGTTCGAGAGTCCTAGCAAAGTGTAGCTGAGAAGCCTAGGTATGTCTGTGTCATACATTTCGTCCACGACAGCCATTACCTTGCACCAAAAAGAACGTATCTTGGGGCATTGCCAAAGAATATGAGTGAGAGTGCCCACCTGTCCACAGTGCCGCCAGCATGCATTTCCCCGTCTGCTTTGCACTGGGTAACCCTGGCAGGGGAGAAGTATCAATAAAGTGCAATTTTAAGGAACATTTCTTTGCTGGAGGTACTGCGGGCTGAGGAGCGGGTGCTGTGGAGAATATAGCGCCAATCTTTATCAGTAAAGGTGCTTTCGTATTTCACCTCCCACCTTCGCTGCGTGAATGTTTCTGATGATTTCAGTGGTGTTGTGAGAACGGCATAGATAATGAAGAGGAGGCATTTATCAGAAGAACGGGTAAGGAGACATTTCTCAAATGGGGTGAGGGGTCTACTGGCATGAGGACGAAGCATGGGGCTGTAACAACCAGTGGTGGATAGCCATGTATTGCCAACGCGTTGTGGATGGGAGTCCATAGGCAGACTAGATGTGGGAAAAGTTCATAAGGCCATTAAAATCGAATAGGTCACATATCCTTTTGAAGTTTGCCTCCTTCCATGCAGTAAATGCTGAGCCCTGGAGCACGGCGAGAAATCTGGATTCCCTATAATCAGTGTCTGATGTGAAATGGAGGTGAATAGTGCCCGTTGGAGCAGCACTCTGTCCCAAGCTCCCATGGTGCATTGGAGTACCGGTGTGATATAGACCCCATCTGGGCAATTATCTTCCATAGCCACTGAACCTTCCAAATATGGAAGCCTGCCACTGCTTGATCGATAAAACTCCAATGTTTTTCAGTGCTAGGCCAACACCACTCCACCATATGATGCATCTGTGCTGCCTTATAATAGTACAATAGATTGGGAACCCCAAGTCCTCCATCCGATTGAGGCAGGTATGCCTGTGCCTTTGCTATCCATGCCTTCTTACTGTCCATATGTATTCCCAATCTGTCAAGGGAGAGGAGGTAGGAGTGGCACGGTTTACATGACGTATAAAATGTTTGATTGGAGCATCATCTTGACGGCTGCTAAACGGCCAAGCCAAGAGAGGCCATAGCCCTTCCCCTTGGATAGATCTGAGCAAGCCAGTTGTAGGGTGTATCTAGTGACCAAGGTATGCTACCCCCTGTGGGACCCAAGTGAATGACAATCCATTCTCAAGCTGAACTTGATCAGCCTTTGGGATGTTGTGGTTCAGTATAGAGAATTTCTGGAGGTTAGTCTTGAAGATAGAAGCCTCTCCAAAGACAGCCAGTTCTCCCAACACCGCTGGCATAGAATCGTAAAGGTTCAATAAAACTAGTACAACATAATCGGCATAGTGCACTACCTTGTGTTCTCTGCCCCCCATACTTATACCTTAATGTGTGGGTTATTACATATCCTCTCAGCAAAGGGCTTCGTATATAAGGCAAAGAGTAAGGGTTACATGGGGGAACACTGTGAACTGCATCTGGAGATTTGAAAGAACTGGGACAAGATTCCATTAACCCTCACCATTGCCCTTGGGTAAGTATAGCTCCACTGGCTCCACTGACAAAACTGTGTCAACACCCAGCAAAGATATGGCCACTGTACCTGACCAAAGGCCTTCTCTGCATCGAAAGAGAGGAGAAGAGCCGGTGTGCTGGATTACTGCATATTGACTAAAAGGTGACAAATACGTTTTGTGTTGTCGCTGCAGCCCCTCTTGGGTATAAACCCAATCTGATCGGGATCCACCAGGCCTTTCATGTAGAGAGCCAGTTTGTTAGCCAAAATACCCGTACAGATATTAGCATCCACATTTAGTAACGCAATAGGGTGGTAGGAGGAGCAGTTTTTAGGGCCTTTACCAGGTTTGAGAATTTCTGTGATCGTGGCAATTTGCATTGTGTCTGTCAGGGTACCAGTAGTGGTAAAGGCTTTGTATAGCCTTGCCAGTATGGGGGCCAGCAATGTGCCAAATGTTTTATAAAAGTCTGCGCTATACCTATTGTGTCCAGGGCCCTTACCAAGTTGTAGACGTAGTATAGCCATGAGAACTTAATTGGGAGCAATGTCTCCATTCAGAGTGGCGATATCTGTCTGAGGGATGCAGGCTAAGGGGAAAGGCGCCAGATAGGCATCAATGTTCTCAGCATCAAGATCCTCAGCCGACTAGAGAGTTTTAAAAAAACATTAAAATTCCTAGATGATCAGCTCCTCCTGATATTTTGGGGTGCCATCAGAACCAACCAGTTCATTCACCCTATGTTGCACAGCTTGGGAGAGGAGGCGTTGGGCCAATAGGTGTTTGCTTTGCTCCCTCCTACATAATACTTTTGCTGTATATGTAACAGTGCGTATTCTGCCCTGTCCATATCTAGGGCTTTTAGTTGCTTGCGGGCCGCCGTAAGTTGACATTGAGTCGCAAGCGAGCCAGTGCGCCTATGTGATTCCTCTTGCTCCCTGACCTTAGTTTCTAGTTGGGCCCGCAGATTGTGCCTATCTTTATCGAGGTGGGCTGCTATAGCAATAAATTGACACCACACTGCGGCTTTTATTGTTTCCCACAGTAGTGTGATAGGTGTGGTTGGCGTATTATTACTAGCCAAGAATGAGTTGATAGTGGCCATGACTTCAGTAAGTGTTTGTTTATAGGTAATGGCCTTAGCATTAAGTCACCAAGTATAGGGAGGCAGTGTAGAGCTAGGAGGTGCATATTTTTCAGGTGACAGGGGAGTGGTCCGAAGGGCAGCCACCCCAATATCCACTGCCGTAGCTGCACCAGTGGTGTGTAGAGAGGTGAGGAAGAAATCAATGCGGGCGTACGTCTGGTTTGCTGCAGAAAAGAAAGTGTAGTCCTTCGCGGTCAAATGTGTTTGTCGCCACATGACTTTCAGCCTCGGATTTGTCAGCCACAGCCTACAGACATGTGTAAGAGCACCAGTCTGCCCTGGTTGTTGGACAGATCTATTCAGCTGGGAATCAACCACTATGGTGAAGTCACCCCCTATAATGATGTCTGTGTCTGAGGTGGTTAGAACGTGCCCATTGCATCTTTAAGGAAAGTTTCCTGGTGGTCATTGGGGTTAGAGATTAGCCAGCATGAGCCTATGATCTTTCAGATTGATGCGCAGCAATAGGAGCTTGCCCGGTACCGCAGTGTGTCACCCACCCTGCAATGTGAGTCGACAAATGGATTGCCACCCCTGTTTTCTTCACTTAACCCAAGGAGAAGTATTTGTAGTCAATCAATCAGTGACACTTATAAAGCGCGCTACATACCCGTAGGGTCTCAAGGCGCTGGGGGGGGGGGGTGCCGTTACTGCTCGAATAGCCAGGTCTTCAGCTTCTTCCTGAAGGAGAGGTGGTCTTGGGTCAGGCGCAGGTCGGTCGGGAGGGAGTTCCAGGTCTTGGCGGCCAGGTAGGAGAAGGACCTTCCTCCTGCAGTCGCTCTTCGGATGCGGGGGACGGCGGCGAGGGCGTGGTTGGCTGATCGGAGGTGGCGTGTGGGAGCGTAGAAGTTGACTCGGCTGTTGAGGTAGCTCGGGCCTTGGTCGTGTAGGGCTTTGTGTGCGTGGGTGAGGAGGCGGAAGGTGATTCTCTTGTTGACTGGGAGCCAGTGAAGGTCTCTCAGATGTCCGGAGATGTGGCTGGATCGTGGGATGTCGAGGATGAGTCTGGCTGAGGCGTTCTGGATCCGCTGGAGTCTCTTCTGGAGCTTGGCGGTGGTACCGGCGTAGAGGGCGTTACCGTAGTCCAGACGGCTGGTGACGAGGGCCTGGGTGACGGTCTTCCTGGTCTCTGTGGGGATCCACCAGAAGATCTTCCGTAGTATGCGTAGGATGTTGAAGCACGCCGAGGAGACGTTGTTGACCTGCCTGGTCATGGAGAGGGAGGAGTCCAGGATGAAGCCCAGGTTACGTGCATGGTCTGTCGGTTTGGGTGCGGTGCCCAGGGCGAGAGGCCACCAGGAGTCGTCCCAGGCGGAGGGTGAGGAGCCCAGGATGAGGACCTCCGTCTTGTCCGAGTTCAGTTTCAGGCGGCTGGTCGTCATCCACTCGGCTACCTCTTTCATCCCTTCGTGCAGGTTGACTCTGGCGGCGGCGGGGTCGTTGGTCAGGGAGAGGATCAGCTGGGTGTCGTCGGCGTAGGAGATTATGCTGAGGTTGTGTTTGCGTACGATGGCCGCGAGGGGGCTCATGTAGACGTTGAAGAGGGTGGGGCTCAGAGATGATCCTTGGGGGACGCCGCAGATGACTTCGGAGGCCTCTGACTTGTACGGTGGTAGGCGGACTCTCTGTGTTCTTCCGTCGAGGAAGGAGATGATCCATTCCAGCGCCTTGTCCTTGATTCCGATGTTGCTGAGGCGCCGTACTAGGGTGCGGTGGCAGACCGTGTCGAAAGCCGCGGAGAGGTCTAGGAGGATGAGGGCCGCTGTTTCTCCATTGTCCATCAGGGCTCGGATGTCATCGGTGGCGGCGATGAGGGCGGTCTCGGTGCTGTGTTTGGCTCGGAAGCCGGACTGTGAGGGGTCGAGGGATCCGTTCGTCTCGAGGAAGGCCGCCATCTGCTTGTTGACTGTCTTCTCGATGACTTTGGCTGGAAACGGGAGAAGCGAGATGGGGCGGTAATTCTTGAGGTCGGTGGGGTCCGCTGTTGGTTTCTTGAGTAGAGCGCTGAGTTCGGCGTGTTTCCAGCTCTCGGGGAAGGTGGCGGTGTCGAAGGATGTGTTGATGATGTCTCGCAGGTGGGGTGCGATGACAGCGTCGGCCTTGTTGAAGACGTGGTGAGGGCAGGGGTCGGTCGGTGATCCGGAGTGGATGGAGTTCATCGTGCGGATGGTGTCTTCGGTGCTGATCGGGGTCCAGGCGTGGAGGGTGGTGGTGGGTGGGGGTGGTTGGACGGTCATGGTGTGCGTTGGTTGGTTGTTGAAGCTACTGTGTATGTCCGTGATCTTGTTGTGGAAGTATGAGGCAAGGGAGTTGCAGAGGTCTTGCGATGGGGTGATATCGTTGTTTCCTGCGCTGGGGTTGGAAAGCTCTTTCACGATGTTGAAGAGTTCCTTGCCGTTGTGTGCGTTGTTGTCCAACCGGTCCTTGAATGCTGTTTTCTTGGCGGCGCGGATCAGCTGGTGGTGTTTCCGGGTAGCAAGTTTGTAGGAGGTTCTGTTGTCCGGTGTCGGTTCCCTTTTCCAGACTTTCTCGAGGGCTCGGCAGTTCTTCTTGGAGCTCTTGAGTTCGTCGGTGAACCATGGGGCCTTCTTGCTGCCGGGTCTGCTAGGTGGGGTCCTCAGCGGGGCGAGTTCGTCTGCGCAGTTGCTGATCCACTTCGTGAGGTTGTCGGCGGCCTGGCTGGGGTTCGCTGAGCTGGCAGGAGGGTGCTGGCTCAGGGAGGCGGCGAGCTGGTCTGCTGTGATCTTGTTCCAGCTTCTGCGGGCGGCCTGTTGCTGGTGATGGTGAGTCGTCGTTCTCTTAAAGGTGAAGTGGACGCAGCTGTGGTCCGTCCATTGAAGCTCAGTGGCGTGGCTGAAGGCGATGTCTTTGCTGGATGAGAAGACGGCGTCGAGTGTGTGTCCGGCGAGGTGGGTGGGGGTGGACACCAGTTGCTTGAGTCCCAGGTTGGCGAGGTTGTCGAGCAGGGTGCTGGTGTTGTGGTCGTTGTTGTTCTCCAGATGGAAGTTGAGGTCTCCCAGGAGGATGTAGTCAGCGGAGGGGAGGGCGTGCGGGCTGACGAAGTCGGCGATGTCCTCGCTGAATTGCGTGCGTGGTCCAGGGGGTCGGTAGATCAGGGTGCCTCTGAGGGTGGTGTTCGGGTTGGTGTGGATCTGGAAGTGCAGGTGTTCGGCGCTGGTCAGGGTGTTGTCGATGCTGGTCGTGAGACGGATGGCGTTCCTGTGGATGATGGCGATGCCTCCTCCCATCTGGTTGGCGTTTCGGTCCCTCCGGACGATCTTGTAGCCCTCTGGGATAGCGATGGCGATGTCGGGAGCTGAGGAGGCGTTCATCCAGGTCTCCGTGAGGAAGGCAACGTCAGGGGCTGTGGCGTCTAGGAGGTTCCAGAGTTCGATGGCGTGTCTGTGGACGGAGCGGGTGTTGAGCAGGATGCACTTGAGGTGGGTGCTGCTGGTGTTCGACTTGGCGGGTGCTGGTGCGGGGCTGGTCTGGATGCAGGAGAACTTGCAGGCGTGGCAGCTGAAAGGTCCGTGGGTGTGTCGTGGTGTGGCTTGGTGGCAATCTTGGAGTCGGCCGGTGTTGAGAGCGATGAGGGTGGCGGCGGAGTACGTCAGGCGGGTAGGTCGGGGTCTTCGTGGGCCAGGGGTCCTGGCGCTGGACGCGATCCGGTCGCGGACGGGCGCAGACGGGCTTACCTTTAGCCATCGGGAGCGTAAACGCTTCCAGCCGGCTTTGAGCATGTGAGTCTCTTGTACGAGACAGATGTCACATTAGGCATCATTTAGAAAAAAAGGACCCCAAACCACTTCACTGGAGCATTAAGACCTCTGACATTGAGGCTGAGTACATTAATCATCGGCAAGCGGGTATGTGGAGTCCAGCAAAGGCAATATGAGGCCAGAAATACACATTAATCCCCTGCATGCATTGCTGTTATATGGTGTTTGAGATTTGAATGAGTGTGCATAGGTCGTCAGAAGTGGGAAGGGGGTGCAAAGTTTGAGGGTCCATGTCTTTGCAGCAAGTCTCTTCATTCTCCAACTTGTGGCTAAGGAGCTTCGCTGCCAAGAAACAGCTGCAGTGAGGGGAGGAGCCGCTCCCTAGGCCCAGGTGGTTTACAAACAAGATGACATTGGGGCCCCCAGGAGGGAGGACTAACTTTCACCGGCTGATTAGCATTGGAACAGACGCTGATCTGTTAGGGCATCAGAGGCACTGTCTTGGCGCTGTAGCTGGCGCAGCAGCGCAGCCCTTTTCTCTGTGACTGAGTTTCAGAGGACTTACAAAGCTTTTTCTTCCTTGGGCGGGTAGAACTGCGCAGGTCTGCAGGAGGGAAGACTGGGCCCCACGAAGGTGTTTGGGCGGGCGTTCCCTGGAGAATGCCGCCATGTTCAGCAGGGATCGAGCTTCTTCTAAGGTTTAAATACTCTGTGTCTCGTTGTTCCAGTCAATTTTGGGCCGGAAGGGTGCCCCCACTTGTATCTAATTCTTTCTCCGTAGAAAGTCTCTCAAGGGCCTAAGGGCCCTCCGGCGTTGCAGTGCCATTGGGGCATATCCTGGTAAAGCCATATTTTTATGCCTTCAAAGTCAATAGTAGTCTTGTCATGCACCGCAGACATAATGGCCTCTGTTTGTCTGTAGTAGTGTAAGCACATGAAAATATCTTGCGCTTGTCCTGGAGAACGGGCTGGATGACCTGATCCATGGGTTTGATGGAGGATGATTTCTTGGTCTGCAAGTTCTGGGGCCACATGGAGAAATAGGCGAGTAACATAGTCCTCAAATTTCCCAGGTATTGGCTGTAAGGGCACTCTTTTTATATGGATAATAGAGCACCAAAATCAGTTTTCAATATCCTCTAGGTGATACTGTACCTCTATGTCCATCCAATACTTCTTCATGAGAGTCATAGGTTTGCCCCATAGAATCCACTCGCTGACCCAGGTCACCTTGATCTCGTCTGAGGTCTTTCACCTCCATCGCTATGTCTTGCTTGAGTGTTGTGAAGTCCTAACTGAGGGTCCCAAAGAGTGCACTTGTTACAGGAGTTCATCCCCATGGGAGCTTCCCGTCACTGTCTCGTCGGGGGTAGGCCGGGTCAGAGATGCTTCTCTAGCCTGATCTGTCTTTTTCGCTGGTGTCTTAGTAAACAGATTCTTAAGGGTTGTGTCCCTTTTTGCGTTGCATTGGGAGGTCATGGTAGTGCGACAAATGGATTCCTATGCCAACAGAAGAAAGGAACAATGAAGTGTAGAGGGCGTTCGCTAATACCAGGCGGGTAGATAGAACACCGGGAGACCTGGGCCCTCACTCGAGTCTCATGAGCCAGGGGAGATCCTAGAACGAGCTCCCGGCAGACATCATTCGCGCCCCCTCCCTGAACACCTTCGGGAAGACCCTCAAGACCTGGCTCTTTGGCTAAACAGAGCTGCGGACCCCCCTCAGCACCTTGAGACCCTCACGGGTGAGTATCGTGCTTACAATTCCCTAATTGATTGATTGAGATACCATCAATGGAGGGCTGAGGGCAGCCCTTCAGGCGTGTTAGAGTCCCCTGCATGTGTTATCATCTGCTGCAGGGTGTGGCATGAGTGGGGCGCCCTTCGCATTAGCCCGTTCTCTGTGGGGGGAGTTTGGCCACAAATGTCAACTTTCCTCGGTCAGGGCAATGGGCAGAGTGCAGGCAGTAAGGTGTTGCCCTCAGGGGCCTTAAGGGCTTCCAAAGGGTCACAATGGTATGTAGCAAAGTGGAGGAGGAGGGTTTCCTCACGAAGCGGTGTCCCCTGAATGAGGAAGCAGAGTCTTCAGGGTGGACCCAACTCTCCCTCCGCACTCGAAGGCCCATCCAGACAGGCCTGACATTGGTCAGCTCTTCCAGGCACTCCTCCTGCTCACAGGGTGCCAGACTGCTGGGGCTCCTATTTATGAGGGGAGGTACTGAGTCAAGACTGGCCTCCCGCAGGAAGTCAGCATGCAGGGGAGTGCTCGGGCAGTCAGGGGGTCTACAAGACTTCATCAAGCCTCTCAACTCCGCTCCTCACAGGCAGCGATCACATCATTCATGGGGCTCTGCTCCAGCCCCCAGTCAAGGCTCCAGTGACTCCAAGCAGATAGGGGTTCAGTGGCAGCAGTGCAAAGTCACCCAGCAATCCACGTCGGACCACGGGAAGGCTGCCAAGTATGCGCCACCATCCTGGAATGTGTGGCCGCTCACCTCAGGAGACGTCTGGGTCGGGCGGATAGCTCAGGTCGGTGCAGGTGGCAAGCCACTGCAGCGCGGAAAGTGCAGGTGATTAGGCGGGCACCACTGGGGACTTCTGTCGTTGGTGAAGGAGCTCCGATCTCTGCAGGTCTGGGAGTGGTGTGACGCGGCAAACCTCCAAACGCTGCTGAAGGAGATAGTCAGGCCCCGGGGCCCACGGTGTCTGCCATCTTGGCAACGTGTCTCGGGAGCCGCTCCTAGGCCAACACTCCACTGAAGGAAGCACCGCCCGGACAGAACCACTCACACCCTAAGCTTCAATCAAGTGCTATTCTGGAATCGGTCCAATGTGATAAAAGCCCCAGGGAAGGACGGCATACACCCCGATGCAGAGAGCAGGGAGAGGAGCTCTGAGAGAACACTCTCACTCGGGTGCCATCTTGGACGTGCTGCCCTCATCTTTCCCATTTATAAAGAAGCAGATTTGAGTGGTCTGTTATTAAATCTAAGGATATCAACATCCCTATCAGAAATTAAAGGTAATAGGTAGAATTTTTCTCTCATGATTTAGAGTCTGGGCTGAGGATAGACGGATTCTTACAGGCACACAGATTGCCTTCTGGAAAAGAAGTGGGTAAGATTAAATAGTGCATTAACCTATGTTTCCTAATCTAAGTATATTAAGGTGCAGAAGGGCTCGATCCATCTTGCACTTATGTACTTAAGCTCTGCGTTTAACCGTGTCAATCATGAAAAACTCTGGTGCATAATGGAAGGTCGTGGGCATAGATCTTGTCATTCTATCTCTCCTGCAAATTATGTATTAACATTTTCTTGTCAAGGTGTGTTATGACCCAAGTGGGGAAAGCACAGACACTCATCCCTCCTTGGGAGTTGTTTGACAAGATTGTATCCTAGCCTCATCCTTTTTTATATCTTGTACAGAAATCACGTGGAGGGACTGGTGAGGGCAGGTGGTTAAGACACTCCCAAAATTGGGAGCAAACACATACCACTGCTGCTATATATGGATGATGCATTCTTTCTCTCTTTGACGTCAGTTTCTGACCACAAGTTATGCATCCTGTATGGATAACTTAGACTTAAGTACTGATTTGTCTAAATTGTATGTAATGGTTCTTAGTCCAAAGAAATCTAAAGCTAAGATCCTATCTGTGGGGGTGGTCTGACTAGATGCAATCAAAGCCCTCCAATATCTGTGCATTACTTTCAATAGGAATTTGAACTGCAATGCTTTATTAATCAAGAATAATCAATTATTAATCAAGTTTTTTAACCTAGCATCAAAACTATGGCACAAAACCTTTGTTTGATGCAGAGAAATTGAAAGGCATACCATGTGTGGCAAATGATTCAGCGATTTGGATTTATGCAAATGTAGATTTGCAACCAGTTAGAAGAAAACAAACTCCTGAGGCTTAGCGGCCAAGTTTTCAAACTGCTTATTTGTGACATTTCCATGGTTTCAGTGTAGTTATGAGTGACATTCAGCAACTAAATGTGTGACACTTAGGGGCATATGTACAAGGAGTTAAAGCCGCGGTAGAGTCAAATTTTTGACGTTAAGGCAGCTTTTTTTTTATCGTCGTATTTACAAGTTGCCTCTAACTGCAGTTAGCAGCATTTTTCCGGCGAAAACGTGAATTTTTAAGATAGCCACTTCTGTTAGCGGGACTTAACGAAAATGAGATGCAAGGTAGGCATTCCCATACAAAAACTGCTGCTAACCCCACTTCGCCATATTTGCAAGAAATTCCTTGTATGTTGCAAAACCCCAAAAGCTGCCTCTCACTCCAGTTAGAGGCAGTTTTTTAAGACCAGAAAATACCTGGTCTTAAAAATGGTGCAAACACTTGGGGTCTCATTTCAGAAGGTGTTGGTGCTGGACAGCGCTGCAAGGAATGTTGCTGCGCTGCGACAAAACTACAGGGAAGGAATGTACACCATCAAAAAAATACGGCGCATTCCTGGGCCTCATTCATGAAAAGTGTTGCATCGCTGCGACAAAACAGCGTTGCAACACTTTTCACTACCCCCTTCTTGCGACACCATGGATGTGCTGTATTCACTGTACAGCGATCCATGTTACAATTAATGACAGATACGTCTGGAATCCTGATGTATCTGTCAGCGCTAAAGTCATACATTGCTGCAGTTGTGCCACAAGCATGATGCAACTCCAGCAACGCATGGGGCCAGCCTATCCCTGTGGCACTGCGACAACCTTACGCCTGCCATGAGGCAGGTGTAGGGTACTGATGCAGTAGCATCCTACAATTGTTGCAATGAAATCTGATGGATTTCACTGTGCCACTCCTATGAGGCTTCATTGTGTGGGAACACCCACCCAGCATACATCTCACCTGATGCATATATAATGTGGCACAGGGCTTCACAAGATCTCGCATATGCCTAGATGCGTCACTTTGCAAATATGGAGCAACATGGTGCATGAATCATGCTGCAAGTACGTCAAGAAAATGATGCGTCCGGGTGAAACTGTCAGAAGGGGCTTATGAATAAGTCCCCTTGTCTTTTTCACCTACGTTGGCGCACAATGGCTGCCATGCGCCAACGCAGGCACCCTTGCGCCATGGTACAAGGGTGACTGTGTTCCGTAGTTGATTGATGTTGTGGCTCCATCTCTTCTTGAGATGTCTGCAGGTGGGGTTGGACTACTGGAGGGCGGGAGTGAACCAGTTGGCCTTCTTGGAGTGTTGTTTACCTGGTCTTTTCTTGAGGTGTTCCAGGGTGTTGGCACAGTTGGAGATCCATCAGTAGAGGTTGTGCGCTGTGGTGTTGGTGTCTGTAAGCATTGACGGAGTGGTGGTGCTTAGGTAGTTGATGGGAAGTTCTTCGGTGGCCTTGATCCAGCTGCGACCGGGGTAGGGGGGCAATGATGGCGATGGTGTACAGTGGGCGTGGTGAAGGCATGATGTGAACAATGATGGTCGGTACAGGAGAGTCCTGTGTTGTGGCTGTAGTTGAAATTCCCGCTGCTGGAGAAGACGGGCTCGAGCGTGTGTCAGGCTATGTGGGTTGGTGCGGTGACGAGCTACTCGAGTCCGATGTTGGCGAGGTTTCCCAGGAGGAGAGTGGTGTTCTGGTCACTGGGATTGTCTAGGGTGGAATTTTGGGTCTCCGAGTAGGATGTAGTCGATGGATGGAAGAGTGTGGGGTGCGATGAGGTCTGCAATGGCATTGGTGATTAGGGGTTCATGGCCTGGGGGGCCTGTAGATGAGGGTGCCGTGGAGGGTGATGTTAAAGATGGTCCGCATCTGGAAGCGGATGTGTTCCATGGTCACCGTCGGGTCATTAGAGTGTGTGGTCAGTCGGAGTGTGCCTTTTTTAGACAATGGGAATGCTTCCTCGCTGCTCAGGGTGGTCCGTGCCGGTGAATTTGTAGCCGTCGTGGATGGTGATGGCGATGTACGGTCCGGAGCAGTGGTTGGTTCAGTTTTCCGTGAAGAAGGTGATGTCTGAAGAGGTGGCATCGGGGAGGTCCCAGATTTCTGTTGTGTGTTTGTGGAGGGACCGCACATTGAGGAGGATACAGTCAAGACGGTGTCAGGATCCATCGGACTGCACACCACCTTCCGCACTCCAGCAGTAGTGGGGGAACTATTCAGGGTGAACCCCAGGGTGCTAGGTGCATTTCACTCACTTACATCCTACCTAGGAAGACTGCCTGTCGGGTGGGGGCTCCTAGCAGGTTCTCAACACATGCCTCTCGCCCTCGGCTCGTCACCTCTTTTACTCCCCGTGTTCCCTGAGGAAGAAAAGCTGACATATTTCTTTCATTCTCTGCTCCGGTATGTGGTGGTATTTTCCTTATCTTTGTTTCCACACCACGCCAGAGCTCGACTCAGCAACCTCCATGATTCAGCAGCCTCTGTGACTCAACAAGCCTCCGTGACTCAACAAGCCTCTGTGACTCACCAAGCCTCCCTGAATCAGCAGCCTCTGTGACTCAACAAGCCTCCATAACTCAGCAACCTCCATGACTCATCAGCTTGGCAAAAGGTATTGAACTTTCACCCAGGCTCATCTTCAGTGCTTCGCATTGAGTTTCCTGTTGAAGATCCTGCGGCGTGACGGCTCTTCTCTGCATGTGCTGGTCGGACGAATCCTGTTCCATCCTTGCTGCTGCTACTCGCAGATGAGTCTAAATCCTTTTTGGGCTACATTTAACTCTTGTGCTCAGTGGAATTCCATAGTTTTGACTCCCGGCTCATTTCTGGTTATCGGGGAGATCTTGGGTAACTGCGCACACAACTCTTTACAGTCAGAGACTTCGTTTCCTATATCACAGTTCCCTCCTGTTCCCACTCAGCTTACTTTACGCTACTTGTCTGGATTTTGGTAAATTCCTCCTCATATCATTTATGTAATTCATGCATAGTCCTTGTTGATAGAAGTGTATATTATTATTGCAGTGTTTATTGTAATCCTATTACGTCTCTGTTTTTTCTCGCTGAAAGAAGGTCTTGGTAACGCTCTCAAGCCTTGGACATACTTCAGCTGAAGGATACATATTATGTCTTATCTCATTGAAGTAAGAATGTATGGTGTGCTTATGTGTAATCTTCGTTGGCACAATATTGTGTGAGTGTGTATTTATCTTTGGCTTAATATTGTGTGAGTGTGTATTTATCTTTATCTTTGGCGCCATATGGTGTGAGTACAGTTTTGATTTATTCTAATCATTCTGAAAGACCTCTTTTATCGTGACCCAATGCAGAAGTTTATGCATGATATATGTCATTGATTATTTGTGTTCTTATTGATGTCTTTTTACTACTGCTGCAGGTGTTGGTCTCCATACTCATTCCTCGCTTTAGGACAGATGTCCCAGATTGTTCTGTGACCCAGAGTTTGCTTCTCCAGCGGCACAAACGTGCACCAGTTGTTTCTTTCTTTATTTTAGCTTTTTATTTTAACTAATTATTTTAGTTTGTTTGTTTCCAATCCCCCTTCCCTTGAGATTATCAGATGAGCACGGTGTCTCTGGTTCAGTGTTCGTCGGATGACTTCTGGGGATTGTTGGGGTCCAGCTGCCTCTGCGTGTCCAGCAGAGAGAAGAATGCGTTCCAGCATTCGTCTTCCCAGATTGGCTCCTGATAGCCGGTCGGCTGTGCTGTTGGTCGGCTGGGTGGCACGAGGCGCTGGTGTGCTGATGTGGCAGAAGGTGTGTTTGCAGTTTCGAAAGGCACAGGGTGCAAGAGAATTCTACAGTGTTGCTAGATGGCAGGCGGTGTGGCGTCCAGGGTTGGGGCGAGGAGAGTGCTGGCATCGTAGCAGTGGAGTGTCCGAGAGGAAGGCTCCTGAGTGCTGGGCACGGTCCAGGGGCGGGCAGACGCAGACGGGATTGCCTTTGGTGCACGAGTGGTACGCCCGCTGTGCATGGCCGCACGGGGCTGTCATTATGTAGTGCTGCAAGGGGGACTGGCAGCTGGGAGGCAGGAAACACGGGAAAGGACACTGGAGGGGGCAGGGACATGGGGAAGAGGAGGTTGTAAATATCTTTTTATATAATTCTTACCTCGAGGCAGGTCCTGCGTCTTCTGTGCTCCTGCTTTCATGAGTCTGCTTCCAGGAACAGGAAGCAGGGGGCCAGGTTCCCTCCCCTAAGTCAATCACAAAGCTGCAATGCGGCGTTGTGATTGTTCTTGAGCGCCTTGCCAAGGTGTTCGGCCAGGGGCTGGAGGAATGGGTATGTTCTCCATGCAGGCTGTAATGCAGCCTGTATTGTGAAGAGGGATTTGTGCATGAGTGCTTTGGGTGGCCTGAGAGGTCCGACCAAACAGTCATTGCACACTTGAGTGGGCATACCACTCCGCCCCTGCCCTGCTCTGTGAGTTGAGCAGCCCCAACTACCCTACGGCCTGCAAAGGAAACATAGCATGTGTACATCAGAAAGTTATCATCATGTCATGTTTCCTCTTCTTGCACAGCTTGAAAGCAGTGGGGCAACGCTCTTCCGTCATAGCCGATGAGCTGCCACTAGGTGTGCATCACCCACAGGTGCTAGGCCTTGCCCTGACTTGACCCCCGGGCCTCCTCCGCTACGCGTTCCACCATCGCCACACATGGACATTGACACGGAGGCGCAATCCGCAGAACTCTGTCCAAATTTGTGACTCATCCAGGAGGAGCCTCAACCAGGCGGGATTGCACACGCCTGAGTACAGCAGTCACTGCCAAGTCTGCTGGGGAACCTCCTGATGCAGGTGATGTAACAGGGCCCCTTTAGGCGTGAAGTTGCAGCGCTCCCACAACACAAGCTTGGCGCAGCTCAGGGGCCATACTCTCCACAGCATCTGACCAGCGCAACATCCTCCGGCCTGTGATGCAGAGAGCTGCAGACCACCACTGGTAATCTCCTCTGTGCACCCCTGTGTAGTGGTGGCCTGTGGTATGCGATGCAGTCCTCCCTATGTTGGTGCGCTTGAACGCCTCTAGCACTCACAGCTCCAAGGGGCACCAGGCGGGCTTCTCACACAGGTCAGCAATGTGTCTCCATGCGACCTGGCAGACTTCACCACCAGGAAAGGGTGATCGCCATTGCTTCAATGTTTACCGCCACGGCCCAGCACCTCCACATCCCACTCTGGGTCCCAGACGCAGACCCAGCGAGGCCTCCGGGCCCCGGGACTGTCCACGCTTTCAAGGTTTTGGATGCCATGGTGTTACAAGGAGTGCGCAATGATAAGTGATGCATCACTGGTTTTGCCCAGCGATGTGCCTCTTTTCATGATTGTAGCCTCTTCCCCTGGAACTCTGGCTGGTTATCCTGGCTGTTGGGGGGCTTGGGGGGTTGTTGATCTGTGCTGCACTTGGCCTTGGCTGCACCATTCTGCATTCCATTGGTTTTGTTTCCTATTTTTCATTGGAGGTGGACCTATAGGCTTTTTCTGCCCCTCGAGGTAAAATAAGTCACGTTGGACTGACTAATCTGAGTTTTTATGCCGCTAATGAGCTTTTTGTCAGTTTTCACCTTCACGCTAGTGTCAGCAGCAGTTATCACCGCGGCTACTTAAAACAATTGCCATGTAGTGACATATTGTAAATACATCACTAACAGGTTGATAGTTTTTGGTGATAGGCCGCGTTCAGAAAACTGCCGCTAACGCTAATGCTAGTTAGCGGCAGTTCTTGTACATATACCCCTTAGAGTGACACTTTTGCACAAATAAAACCAACAATTAAGCTCATGGAACAACATCAGTACCAGAAATTAAACTCTTTTGAGCAACAAGAAGATCTAAAAAGAACTTGAATCTGCATCTTTTAGATTATATTTCAGATTGTTTTATGAAGTTAGCTTAAGATGAAAGAGAACAAAAAAGTTAAAGAAAATGTTGTGCGTCAAGGTAATCACCCTCATTGCACTAAGGCGCTGCAGTGCACCCAGCGGTGCCATGACCAGAAGTAAATCCTGCAGTGCCAGGATGAGCCAGAGAGTGTCTTTGACCCATGTTCTGCTAGGGGGCAAGTGAGTTCACTGTGGCGGTGCTGCTGTAGGCTGAGCTTCTGTAGGGGGTTGCCTGCTGCTGACTAAGGCCTGGCTTGACACTTTCTTGCCTGGTTGCTGCACACTCACTGCAGCTCAACTCTGTTGCCGCACTAGGGCTCCCTGGTAGCAGCTGCTGGTCAACGTTGTCTTTCCGAATAATGACGTCACTGGCAGATACAGTTTCCACCTGGCCGGATTTCTACTGACACCACCAGTATTTTAATATCCTGGCTGGTGCAAACATTTATGAAATCACCTAAATTCTGTATTTTGAGCCTTTAGCTGTACATACTTCGAACAACAACTGGAAATAGGAAGCAATTTTAAACGTGTCATAGAACTGGGTAATGATCCATAACTAATAATTCTAGTAAACAAAGAATGAAAAGTCATGTTACAAAGGAGTACAAACGATTTTGTTTATGGTCCTATTTAGTATCACAAACTAGCCTTTTCAGACTATTGAAACCACAACAAATGACCAGCGTTTTTCCTCTTGGAAAGGTGGCAGCCCTACTGGCAGGCGTGTGCTGCTCTGCACCAGCCCAGACATTGTCCAAGGTGAGGGCAGGCTTACTCGAAAGGCATTGATACATTCCTCTGTCAACAACCTCATTTATATAGATAGTGTTGGGCCGACAAATGTGAAATGTCGGGGTGAGGGTGTTCTTGGGCCCCGGAGCAAGGGCAGCACACCCCAAAAAGCATCCTGTGTCGTGCCTGCACTGCTGTACCCCTCCACAAGCACCCAGTATTGATGCAGCACCACCTTCAAACAAACACTGACAGTCAGCAGAGTTCTTTTTGGCAGGCAGTGGAGAGTCCGACTGCAGCTGAGCTCCTCTGCCAATATTATTAACTTTAGAGCGCCGGTCTGCACACACACGTTCAAGAGCACACAGAGCTGAGCAGAGCACAGCACCAGCAGTGGCAATGACAGTAGGAGGACTGTGCACACTCAGTGACAGGGTGCGGCTGTACTCACTCAGTGCGGTGAGGGTTGGGTGGGTGTAGCAGACAGTCCAGGGAGATCTTAACATACTTTTTTTTCATTTCAAGAGAATTTTATTATTTTAAAGGAGCAAATAAGGACATAAGATACAGGCAAAAGTGATACAATTGATATCAGACAAGGATAAATAATATGATAGAATGAAATTAAATAAGAAGAAATATAACATTAACATTCATTAATCTGCAGATATCATATAAATAAATTCATTAAGGAAGAAAAAATTGATATCCTGCAGAAGTAATTATCAAACGTATCACCAACAGATAGCAAAATATGGATGAGAGGAAGAAAGAAAGGAAAGAAGAAAAGACGTACAAAATAGGAAAGAGATGAAGAAAGAGAGAGAAAGACAGGGAAGAGTGAAGGAAGAGGAGAAGATTTCCAAAGGATTCATCCAACACACAAGACAACAATAACCAGACAACATTAACCAGACAAATCAAAAGGATATTGATCCACCAACCCCTCTGAGGCCAAGTCCATATACGTATCTAAAGCTTTCCAAACACCAGCAGATATAGAAGGAGAGAGATGAGCATGATCCAGTGACGTGTGAGCACTTCGTAAAAAGGAAACCCAAGCCCACCAAGTGTGGTAAGAAACTGAAGAGAACGATTTCCACTCCATAAGAATTACTTTGACTGCAATAGTCAATAAAAGATCCAGCAACTGTAATTCCAAGGAATCTAAAGGCAGAGGGACCTGGGCCGCCAACGGACCTAAAAGAATTAAAGGAAAAGAAAGTTGAAACTCAATATTAAAGATAATCATAAGGTGTTTGTGAATTAAATCCCAAAAGGGTTGGAGAAGGGAACACTCAAAGAACATATGTTGAAAGTCGCCTGGTACAAGACCACAACTCCAACACAGATTGTCTTCTTTGAGATTTAGCGAATACAAACGAATGGGAGTCCAGTGAAGAAGATTAATAGAGAAAAACGTAGACTGCATTAATGAGGGGGCGATTTTATTACGAAGAGAAAGTTTACCAATATCTTGCCATGTGTCTGAAGAGATATGATCGGTAACACTATGATCAAAATGATGTAGCCATTTTTGCTGTGCGACAGTATGGGAAGGAAGTGTAGTGGACGATAAGAATTTGTAAATCCTAGACGCTACATGACCAGTCCTGATCCATAATTGAAACAGCGTAATCGTAGGGGAAGAAGGATGAAGGTACACTTTAGCAAGTGCTACCTTTATCTTAAGAAAGGTATAAAAGTCTAAGTTAGAGAGAGAAAATTGTGGAGCTAGGGAGGAGAAAGGGAAAGGATCATTATTGGAGTCATAGAGATGTTTAACAAGTGAGATACCTTTCCCAGCCCAATAAGACATCAACTCTGGATCAATATTAATTTTGATTTTAGAATTCCGCCAAATAGACGACCACCTAGTTTTATGCAGTGGAATTGCCACTTTCTTATCCACCTTGCGAACTGCAGCAATAGTGTCTAAAATAATAGATCGAGAGAATGGAATAGAAAGGGTATTCGTGGTTAAAAAAGAGGCAGTCGGCAGAGGGGAGGCCAATTCTTGTTCTATTAGCAACCAAGATGGAACATGAGTAGAGGGAGAAGAAAACCAGAGAGCACCCTGAGACGCCAGAAAGGCAGTTTGATATTTCTCCCAATCAGGAAGATTACAGCCACCCATATCGTAAGATTTCCGTAAAAATGTATAAGCAATTCTAGCCCTTTTATCATTCCATAGAAATTTGGAGGTGAGTAAATCAAGTTCGTGAAAGAAGGAATCAGAGAGCTTTACCGGCAGCATAGAGGAAACAAAATTAATAATAGGTGACATCATCATTTTAAGAGTCTGCAATTGACCCCACCAGGAAATATGCTTCGGAGACCAAGTTTCTAAAAGACGTCGCACCTTAAGAATAGTTTGAGATTCATTATAAGTAGCCGTAGCATAAAGGGTGGAACAAAAATAAATACCCAGATATTTTAGTTGTTTAGACTGCCACTTAAAACCCGCCGAACCCATATGAGAAGAGAAACAGTAAGCATTTATCTTTGTTCAGGGTATATCCTGAAACCTTTGAGAAAAGAGAAATCGTATCGGAGATAGCAGGGATGGCCAGTGCAATATCGTCAGAAAAAATAAGAACATCATCCGCATAAGCAGCTGTTTTTATCTGATGAGACCCAAAAGAGAAACCCTTAATGTCTGGATGTAAGTCAATCATTCTGAGAAGAGGATCAATGGATAACAAAAATAAAAGAGGAGACAAGGGACATCCTTGCCTAGTACCCTGGCGAAGGTTAAAAAAGGACGACGTAGCTCCATTTACTCGTATGTTAGCTCTGGGTCGGGAATAAAGAGACAACCATACGGATAAAAGAATCACCCAAGATTATGTGCACATAAAACAGCTCGTAGAAAGGGCCAAGAAACCTTATCAAAGGCCTTTTCAGCATCAAGGGCCAAGGCCGCCGCCGGAAGATTGGATCGCTTGGCTGAACCGAGAATGTGACAAAAAGTACGGATATTATCACGCGCAAGACGACCCTTAACAAAACCTGTTTGGGAAGGATGAACCAAATGAGGAATAAAGGATTCTAAGCATTTAGCCAAGATTTTAGCAAAAATCTTAGCTTCCATGTTAAGAAGAGAAATAGGGCGAAAATTTTTGGGGTCCGAATGATCTTTTCCTTCTTTGGGGATTACTACAATAGTAGCATCAGCAGCAGAACCAGACACGGAACCATCTTTAATAAACGCATCAAAGACGGATTGAAGTTGCGGCACAATCACAGATAGAAAGGTTTTATAAAACAAAATAGGATATCCATCAGGACCTGGAGCTTTACAGGAGCGAGTAGCTTTAATCGCAGAAATAATTTCTTCAGAGGTAATCAGGCCATTCAAAGAGTTATTATCTTCCTCCGATACAGTTTTCACAGGAACTGTCTTAAGAACTCCTGGCATTGTTCAAAAGAAGATTGAGTAGAGGGGGTATATAAATTATTATAAAAATCTCGAAAGACCTCAAGAATTTCTTCAGACTGAAATTTTTTCTTACCAAGATGGTCATTAATAGAAGAGATTTGGGAAGATTTATAAGAAGATTCCTGAAACTTTAATGTAGCCGCAAGCATCTTGCCAGCACGATTTTTTAACAACAACTTCTTAGATTTCTGAGCCTGAAGACCTATATGAGCTCTCTTAGTGACTATAGTATTGTATGTATATTTTAAATTCTTAATAGACTGTAGGCAAGATTTATCTTTAGATTGTCGAAAAAGTGATTCCTGACTTTTAATCTCAGCTGCTAAGTCCGTGAGTTCCTTTCTAATGGCAGCGTTTCTCCTTGACATACATTTGATGACCTGACCACGGAAAGTGCATTTAGAAGAGTCCCAGAGAACAACAGGGGAATCGACTGAACCAACATTCTCAAGGAAAAACGTCTCAATATCATTGGAAAACTCTCGAACCTGGGAATCATCATGTAAGATTTCTGTGTTTAGTCTCCAAGACCGAGATCTCGCTCTAGGGGCAAAAGACAAAAGTGTGAAAGTCACCGCGGCATGATCTGAAATTAAAATAGGATGAATAAGCGGAGATGAGGAAGATTGAACAAGAGAGGAGTGAACCAAAAGATAATCAATGCGTGAAAAAGACGAATGGGGGGAAGAAAAAAAGGAAAAATCACTGCCAGTGGGATTATGAAGACGCCAGACATCCTGAAGATGAATAAGAGAGCACATATTAATCATTTGTTTATGTGAATTAGGGGGACGAAAATTAAAGGCAGAATTCCTATCTAGGATGGGATCCATTGGTAAATTAAAGTCTCCACCTACAATAAGATTACCAGAATGAGGTGTGTCATTTAGCTTTTTGGTGATTGCTTTCCAAAAAGACGGATCATCCTTGTTAGGGGCATAAATATTCATGACAAAGAGATCAACATTACCATCAGACAACTTAAATAGTAACCAACGTCCCTCTGTATCCTGTTCAGAGGAAACAATAGACAAACCAGAATGTTTAGAAACTAAAGTAATTACCCCGTTTCTTTTGCCACAAGCATCTGAACAAGCAACATCAGAAACCCATTCTTTCTTCAAAAATAGCGCCTCTCTGGCGGAGACCTTCGTCTCTTGAAAAAGGACTAGATCCGAAGAAAGAGATTTGCAGTAGTCTAATATCTTTGACCTTTTTACTGGGTGATTTAACCCTTTCACATTAAGGGAAAGTATATTCAATCCAGTCATAGAACCAATAATAGGGAAAAATGATGCACCATATATAATATAGGATATACAGCAACCATAGAAAGGCACCTCCACACACTAGACAACAACACGAAACAGGGAGAACCCAAGGAGGAAATCCGAAGAGAAAGGGAGAAAGAAGAGGAAAAAGAAAGAAGGGAAGTGTAAAGAAGAAGAAAAAGAAGAACCAACAAGGAAGGTCTGAAAAAGACCAAATTCATACCAGGGGGAACATGGGAAGATGAGCAAGGGGACCATCATGAGGAATAAATACAATCAGCATAAAGGGCCCCAATACAAAACATAACCTATTATACTTAATTAAGAAAAAGAAATATCTGAAATATGAACTAGAATTAATTATAGTATTCAAAAACAATTCATCATGTAAGACTATAAAGGCGACATGTACATGCCAAATTGATAAAAAGGTAACATGTAAAGTATATCATAAAAGAATGGAGAGAGTAGAAGAGAGAAAGATAGATAATGCTACAAATGGAGAAATGAGGAAAAATAAGCCAATAACTATCTCTAATATTAGGTAGAGCGAAACCAAAGCAGACACCATGAAGAGCCGTAGAGAAAAAAGAGAAAGAAATATATTTCCAAAGAAGACTATAAGATACAATATGAAGAAAATAAATGAGACATAATAGATCGAGGCATAAAATAGCTGAACCGTTATAACACTCAATAAAGCCCTATGGCAGATAAATAGAAGAAACCAGTATATATTTAAATATGTAAAATCTAAAGATAGACATCTAGTTGACTGTCCACAAATATATAAACTTATTATACTAATGCAAGTCAAAGAGGCAAGAGTATCGTAAATATATAACCATAGAAGTTAAAAACATGAGACTAAAAGTGCAATATAAATATATTAACTTAGACCTAGTAGAGAAAGGCAGTTAATAATAATAAGAAAACAAATCAATCAATGATATAACAATAAAATAGATATAAAAATTAACTATACAGAAAGTAGAATTAACTCTATATATAGCAATTAATAAGCGTCTATGAGGCAATCTATGTAACCAATCCATAAAAAACAATCAATGAAGCCCTATGGAAGATAAATAAAAGAAACAAGTAAGTCTTTAAATATGTAAATCAAAAGATAGGCATCTAGTTAACTGTCCACAAATATATAAACTTGTTATACTAATTTAATTTAAAGAAGTAAGAATATCGTAAATATATAACCATAGAAGTAAAACTCATGAGAATATAAAGTGCAATATAAATATAGTAATTTAGAGCTAGTAAAGAGAGGCAGTTAAGAATAATAAGTAAACAAACCAATCAATGATATAACAATAAAATAGATATAAAAATTAACTGTACAGAAATTAAAATTAACTCTGCATATAGCAATTAATAAATATCTATGAGCAATTTATGTAACCAATCCAGAAAATAATACAGATAATAAACAAAGGCATACTCCATAGAGACAAAACAACAAGAGAAAAACAACACGCGAAAAGACCAAATAAAAGTACGGCAATGGAAGTAACATTAATTGGGGTCAGTAAGAAAGGAAGAACAAAAAAAGAGACAAGACCAAGTCTCACACAAAAATTCTAAGGAAATAAAAGAAGTCATAAAGTGAGGTAAAAAAGATCCGGAACCTGCCATGGACAAAAAGCAAGAAAGGAAGAAAAAGATTGATAAGCACAAAAAAGAAAAACAACGAGCAAGAGAGAGGACACCCTATAAAGAAAACAATACCAAGAAAGATTAGAAAATACAAAAAATAGATATATCAGAGATAGTAGTTCACTACAACATAAAGATATGAAGGTAGAACAGATAAGGAAAAGGAGAAAAGAAACACAGCCCATCACATAGCCTACAAAGGCACGCACGAAAAAAAACAACAAACGCACACCAACAACAGTGGGCAATAAGACCACCACGCAGATCTAAAAAAGACAAACTTAATAGATCTGGAAAAGAGAAAACACAATGCAGTTATATGAAACCACATCAGGTGCCAGAGGAACCAGGATCCCGTGAGGCTTCCATTTGAAGATCCATCTGCAACTCCATCTGATTATCCAAAAACAAAGCCAAATCAGCAGGTTCATCGAAGATTCTGGAACGACCTTTGAAGGTAATGCGGAATTTTGAAGGACCAGAAAAAGAGAAGGGGATATTCATCTCAGAGAGACGCTTCCGGAGATTAAGAAAGCCTTTCCTCCTTATTACCGTATCTCTGGCAAAGTCCTGAGAAATTGAAATGCGATGACCATTCCATGAGACAACTTTAACCTTCCGCATATGAGCCAGAATTTGCTCCGTATGTTGATGGCGCAGTGGCTTAAAAATTATCGCTCTTGGTTGCGTGGCTGATTTAGAGCGAAAGGTGGGAACTCGGTGTGCCCGTTCCAACTCAAAGTCTCTTTGGAATGAAATTTGCAGCGTAGAAGGAACCCATTTAAATAAGAAATCAATCATAGAAGGTGCATCCTTCTCAACTTCGTCTGGAAGACCAAAAATGCGCATGTTAGACCCGGCCTCGTAGCATGGCTCTTCCTGTCCTCGCACTACCTAACCTGGTACCTGGGACCCCAAGCACACGGCCCAGCCGATCCTCCCCACCAGAACACACACACGCGACCCGGGCATCCCCGTTCATGGCCTCTCTCCTTTCGGCCACCCCGGGCACGCGTGCCCACTTCATGCACCAAGATGGCCGCCCGGCCCCAGCACAACCCGGGCCTAGAGGCGCCACTCTGGCTGGAGGACATCACGCTTCAAGGGGATGAGAGAGGGAGGAGCAGTTTCTATCGCACCTCTGAACTCCCCTGGGACGATGGGTTTCGATCGGCCCTCCGGCCTCCCTGAGGGCTGGCTCCACGCCTGCTGGGTGTCTGGGACTCCTCCCGACCCGGCCCTGAAAGGATCAAAAGACAATGGCAGGAAACCTCGACAAGCGACCCCCAGGTGACAGGACCCCTGCCTGCACGGACTCCGGACATCAAAGAGGGGTCGACCTATAACAAGGGGTGCTCTGGGACTGTCCGGCAGATTCGCCTTGGAACATCCGAGCCCTGCTGAGTGACTCGCGGCTCCCTGAAGATCGTAAGACCTCCGAACTTGTGCTTGAGCCCTGCTGAGTGACTCGCGGCTCCCCGAAGATCGTAAGACCTCCGAACTGGTACCTGAGCCTGCTGAGTGACTCGCGGCTCCCTGAAGATCGTAAGACCTCCGAACTTGTGCTTGAGCCCTGCTGAGTGACTCGCGGCTCCCTGAAGATCGTAAGACCTCCGAACTTGTGCTTGAGCCCTGCTGAGTGACTCGCGGCTCCCTGAAGATCGTAAGACCTCCGAACTTGTGCTTGAGCCTGCTGAGTGACTCGCGGCTCCCCCAGACTCTCTTTGGTCCCGCCGGACCCCACGACGACAAGCGTATCCCCCAGCTCGAGGATTGTGAGCTGTGCGCCGGGTACGCTCCTGCATTTGATCCATATCCCCCCAAAGACTGTCCCGCTACCTCCTACCCCCGCCAAGACTCTGTGAGCCCACGCTCTGCTTGTAAATATCTGCCTTGCTGATCATAAAGATCCTACCACTTCGATTTGATAAAGCTTGAATCCTAAGAACCCTCGGTGTGGTGTCTCTTTGTCGTGTGGTGCCGAGTGTACGATCCTAGATACGAGATTCCTCCCCTGCGGAGTCTCCCGCCAGTGCCCGGCTACGATACTTTGAGGGTGGGTCTCAGGACAGTCAGGGCCCCCTCCGGGCCCCTCTGAGGTCGCCTTCTAACATTGGTGGCAAGCGACGGGATTCGGGCCCATAACCTAGAGATCGTACCGTGAACGACTGACGCACTACCGACAAAGATGGCAGAAGGAAGCGCCATGAGCCCCGCAGAAACCAACACCAACAGGGTGTTCCAGGTGGAACAACTAGAAGAATACACGCACAAAGAACTGAAGCAATTCTGCAAAGAACTTAAAATCGCTACCACCGGTCTCAACACCAAAGAAGATTTGCAGAAAGCACTGAAAGCTTGGGTGGATGCCGGGGCCTCCCGCCCAGAAGGCATGGGGGAGCGACACGACGAAGCAGAACCCCCCCAAGGCGAAAGCAGCAGCAATCAGGTGCGAGGCTTCGTGCCAGACGGGGGCCTTTCCCCGGAAGAACTCGCAGACAGAGAGAGAAGTCGCAATCACGAACTCGAGTTGGCCAAACTCAAAATCGAAGGCGAATTGAAATTAGCGGAAAAAAAGCTAGCAGTAGAACAAATGCGCGTACAAGGCGAATTGGAAGAGAAGAAGCTCCAACGGGAGCACGAAGGAAGGAAGCTCCAACTAGAGCACGAACGCAGCTTGAAGGAGATCGAGCTCAAAGCCAGAAACGAGGAAGGGAGGCCCCCGGGGAACCGAGAGGCGGCCTCCCCGGCGGAACAGAAGGTCCACATCCCCAAGGACGTGGTCAAAGAATATTATAAAAATGATGACATTCAACAATGGTTCAGGGCCTACGAGGTCGCCATGACCTCTCATCGGGTCCCGCAGAAGGACTGGGGGGCAGGGCTGTGGGGACGGTTTCTGAGCGAAGGAAGGGACACCCTGCTCGACCTACCCCTCTCCCTGCAGACCTCCTACAGCCACATGAAAGAGGCTCTCCTCACTAGGTACGGCCTCACCCCAGAGATGTACCGTCAGCGATTCCGGGACTGCAGGAAGATCCCGGGCACCACCTGGGTGGAGTATGTAAACTTTTTCAGTCGGGCCTTCGATGGGTGGATCAAGGGCAGCAAGGTCACCACCCTCGAGGAACTCACCGACCTCATGTTGTGGGAACACCTGGCTGCGAACTGCTTTGTGGAACTACGCCAGCATCTGCTCGACAGCAAACTCACCGATCCCCGGAAGCTGGCTGTGGAAGCAGACCGCTGGACCAACACCCGGGTCCCCCGGAGCATTGTAGGAGAATACCCCCGAGCCAGTCAGGGACCACCCCGCCAGAGAGGGGGAGGGAACCAGGAAGGGCAGAGAGAGTCCCAGTCGAGTCCCCCGAAGGCCCAACCTCCACCTTTCCCGGCGCCCCCCCACCAGTCTCCGGACCCCCCGGGAGACGGGGGCACCGGGTAACCATCACTTGTTTCCGTTGTCAGAGGCCCGGGCACTACGCCAATGACCCGGAGTGCCCCATGGCCCCCCAGGTCCCCCCTGCTGCAAACCCTGCTAGACAGATAGCCAACGTAGCCCTGGGGGAGGAGGTTGAGGACACCGGGGAGTGGGAACCCGCAGCTATGGCCCTAGTATCCCTGGGAGATAGAGAGATGGTCCCTGGTAGCCTCCTGCCCTCCAACACGAAGAAGTACGGGCAGCTCGTCAAGATCAATGGCCACCAAATAGAAGCCCTGCGAGACACCGGGGCCAGCATCACCGGTGTCCTCAGGCACTTAGTCCCCGAGGAGCAGATCCGACCCAACGTCTTTTGCCCCGTAATTTCCGCAGATAATAGAGAGAGTATGTGTCAGGTAGCCCTGGTGCTGTTTGAGTGGGGAGGGGTGATAGGTAAACTGAGGGTTGCCGTAAGAACCTCCCAGCCGGTCGACTGCCTCTTAGGGAACGACCTGGAGAGTTCTCCCTGGAAGTACGTCGAGCGCAAGGCCCACCTAGGAATGATGGGACTCCCCGAGTGGGTGTGCGCCACCACCCGATCTATGTCCGCCCGACTCACCCCCCTGGGGGAAGTCGAGGACACCCCGACCGAGGGAGTCAGAGCAGTCCCCGCCGAGGGTCCTCCCGTCCCCCCATCGGGAGGGTCAGTCGCCAGCGACGAACCCTCACCGTCCGACACCACCCCGGTCCCCGAGTTAGGCGATCTGGCCGAATTGGCCCCGTGGCGCCACGAGGGCGGGCCCACCCGGGAGGAGTTCTGCCGGGAGCAAGCCACCTGTCCTTCCCTGGTCGGACTGCGGCACCAGGCCGAGGGCCAAGCCGCAGGCGACCAAACCGGAACGCACCGAGTTTATTGGGAGAATAACCTCTTGTACAGTGAGCAGAAGTCGGTGGAGCTAGGATCCGGCCGGGTGCTGGTGGTACCCCTACGCTTCCGAGACTTCCTCCTGGGCTTGGCCCACGACGTCCCCCTCGCCGGCCACCTGGGTCAAGACAAAACCTACAGCCGTCTCGTGACCCACTTTTACTGGCCTAGGATGAAAGCAGCTGTAGAAGCCCACTGCAAGTCCTGTCCCACGTGCCAGGCTAGTGGGAAGAGTGGGGGGAAGCGCAAGGCTCCCCTCCAACCCTTCCCGGTCGTCAGTACCCCATTCGAACGAGTCGGAATCGACATCTTGGGGCTCCTGGATCCCCCCACCTCCCAAGGTCACCGTTTCATCCTGGTCCTAGTGGATCACGCCACCCGATACCCTGAGGCGATCCCCCTACGCACCGTCACGGCTCCCGTGGTGGGCCGAGCCCTGATGGGGATCTTTTCCCGGGTGGGTTTTCCCCGCGAGGTCGTGAGCGATCACGGCACTAATTTTATCTCAAAATACATGACGTCCCTGTGGCAACAATGTGGAGTGTCCTATAAGTTCACCACCCCGTACCATCCCCAAGGGAACGGCCTAGTAGAAAGGTTTAACCGGACTCTGAAAGGGATGATCCACGGCCTAGAAGAACCCCTCCGGCGTAAGTGGGACGTCCTGCTCCCCTGCCTCCTGTTCGCTTACCGGGAAGTCCCACAGAAGTCCTTGGGGTTCAGCCCGTTTGAATTAGTATATGGACACCCCGTCCGAGGTCCCCTCAGCTTGGTTAAGGAAGGGTGGGAGGCAGCACCCCAGACCACCCCACGAGATGTGTTCCAATACGTTCTGGCCCTCCGGAACCAGACCAGGAAGTTCCGAGAGCTGGCCGAGGCCAACCTGGAGGCAAGCCAAGAAGAGATGAAGCGCTGGTACGACCAGAATGCCACTCTGGTCGAGTTCCAGCCGGGCCAGCAGGTATGGGTCATGGCCCCCGTGAAGCCTGGCGCCCTCCAGGACAAGTGGACCGGGCCCTTCAAAGTGATTGAGCGGAAGAGTCCAGTCACGTACTTGGTGGACGTCCAGTCGCCCCGCGATCCCCTGCGGGTCCTACACGTGAACCGCCTCAAGCCTCACTTCGTGCGGACAGAACTGAGCCTCCTGCTGGCCACCGATGACGGGGCCGAAGATGAGTCCGATCCCCTCCCGGACCTCCTGTGTGTCAAGGAGAAGGATGGCTCCGTGGAAGGAGTGAACCTCTCCCCATCCCTCACTGACCAGCAACAAGCGGACTGTCGCCAGCTCCTAGGACAATTCTCCGACCTCTTCTCCCTGATCCCCCGAGTCACCGACTGGTGTGTCCATGACGTGGACACCGGGGACAGCCCGCCAGTAAGACACCGAGCCTACCGAGTCCCTGACCGGGTCCGGTCCTGCATTCAAGCTGAAGTCTCGAAGATGTTGACCCTGGGGGTGATCGAGCCATCCGATAGTCCCTGGGCCAGCCCTGTGGTCCTAGTTCCGAAGGCAGCGGCCCCCGGTGTCGCCCCCGAGCTCCGATTCTGCGTGGTCTACCGGGGGCTCAATGACGTCACCCGGGCCGATGCCCACCCCATCCCCCGAGCCGACGAGCTCATTGACCGACTCGGGGCGGCCCGGTTCCTCAGCACATTCGACCTCACCTGCGGATACTGGCAGATTGCGCTCACAGAGGAAGCCAAGAAGCGGTCCGCCTTCTCCACCCCAGATGGGCATTATCGCTTCCGCGTAATGCCCTTCGGAATGAAAAATGCCCCGGCCACCTTCCAGCGACTGGTGAATAGGGTCCTGGCCGGGATGGAACAGTTCAGTGTGGCCTATCTAGACGACATCGCCGTTTTCAGTTCCGGATGGAGTGAGCACCTCCAGCACCTCCGGAGAGTGCTAACCGCCCTGCGCCAGGCAGGCCTCACAGTAAAAGCCAGCAAGTGCCAGATTGGGCAGGGATCAGTAGTCTACCTGGGGCACCAGGTCGGGAGCGGTCAGGTCGCCCCTCTACAGCCAAAGATCGACGCCATTCTAGCCTGGGAACCACCCACCACCCAAACGGAGGTCCGAGCCTTCCTGGGCCTCACTGGCTACTACCGAAGATTCATCCGGGGGTATGGCAGCCTGGTTGGCCCCCTCACCGAACTCACATCCAAAAAACAGCCCAAGAGGGTGCAGTGGACGACTGCCTGCCAGGAAGCGTTCGATGCCCTAAAGAAGGCCATGTGCACGGCCCCCGTCCTCCGGGCTCCCGACTACTCCAAGGAGTTTGTAGTCCAGACCGATGCCTCCGAGCATGGCATTGGAGCCGTCCTGTCCCAGGTGAATGACCAAGGCCTAGACCAGCCCATCGCCTTCCTCAGCCGGCGGCTGTTGCCCAGAGAACAGAGGTGGAGCACCATTGAGCGCGAAGCATTTGCCGTAGTCTGGGCCCTCAAGAAGCTGCGCCCTTACCTGTTTGGCACCCATTTCAAAGTCCAAACCGACCATCGGCCCTTGCAATGGCTCATGCAGATGCGAGGAGAAAACCCCAAGCTACTGCGGTGGTCAATCTCCCTCCAGGGGATGGATTTCACCGTAGACCATCGCCCTGGTACGGACCACGCCAACGCTGACGGCCTCTCCCGGTTCTTCCGCCTCAGCGAAGAGAACCCCCCAAGATGATGGGTAGTTCTCTCCGGCTTTCAGCTGGGGTGGACGCGTGTTAGACCCGGCCTTGTAGCATGGCTCTTCCTGTCCTCGCACTACCTAACCTGGTACCTGGGACCCCAAGCACACGGCCCAGCCGATCCTCCCCACCAGAACACACACACGCGACCCGGGCATCCCCGTCCATGGCCTCTCTCCTTTCGGCCACCCCGGGCACGCGTGCCCACTTCATGCACCAAGATGGCTGCCCGGCCCCAGCACAACCCGGGCCTAGAGGCGCCACTCCGGCTGGAGGACATCACGCTTCCAGGGGATGAGAGAGGGAGGAGCAGTTTCTATCGCACCTCTGAACTCCCCTGGGACGATGGGTTTCGATCGGCCCTCCGGCCTCCCTGAGGGCTGGCTCCACGCCTGCTGGGTGTCTGGGACTCCTCCCGACCCGGCCCTGAAAGGATCAAAAGACAATGGCAGGAAACCTCGACAAGCGACCCCCAGGTGACAAGACCCCTGCCTGCACGGACTCCGGACATCAAAGAGGGGTCGACCTATAACAAGGGGTGCTCTGGGTCTGTCCGGCAGATTCGCCTTGGAACATCCGAGCCCTGCTGAGTGACTCGCGGCTCCCTGAAGATCGTAAGACCTCCGAACTTGTGCTTGAGCCCTGCTGAGTGACTCGCGGCTCCCCGAAGATCGTAAGACCTCCGAACTGGTACCTGAGCCTGCTGAGTGACTCGCGGCTCCCTGAAGATCGTAAGACCTCCGAACTTGTGCTTGAGCCCTGCTGAGTGACTCGCGGCTCCCTGAAGATTGTAAGACCTCCGAACTTGTGCTTGAGCCCTGCTGAGTGACTCGCGGCTCCCTGAAGATCGTAAGACCTCCGAACTTGTGCTTGAGCCTGCTGAGTGACTCGCGGCTCCCCCAGACTCTCTTTGGTCCCGCCGGACCCCACGACGACAAGCGTATCCCCCAGCTCGAGGATTGTGAGCTGTGCGCCGGGTACGCTCCTGCATTTGATCCATATCCCCCCAAAGACTGTCCCGCTACCTCCTACCCCCGCCAAGACTCTGTGAGCCCACGCTCTGCTTGTAAATATCTGCCTTGCTGATCATAAAGATCCTACCACTTCGATTTGATAAAGCTTGAATCCTAAGAACCCTCGGTGTGGTGTCTCTTTGTCGTGTGGTGCCGAGTGTACGATCCTAGATACGAGATTCCTCCCCTGCGGAGTCTCCCGCCAGTGCCCGGCTACGATACTTTGAGGGTGGGTCTCAGGACAGTCAGGGCCCCCTCCGGGCCCCTCTGAGGTCGCCTTCTAACAGCGCAGATTAGATCTGCGATTACGATCTTCTTGATCAGTGAGATCCCTCCACAATGCCGCCATTGAGCGCTCAAACTGGCAAAGAGTCCTAGATTGTTTTTGTATAGGATCTTCTGCACCACTAATACGTGTTTCTGTGGCTGAAACACGAAGGGACAGAGCCTTGAGTTCAGTCCTGATGGCTGACACCTCCACTTGCAACAAATCTGTGTTAGTCTTGGTAGACTGCGCAATTGCATGAACATCATTAAGGGGCGTCAGAATAGTCTCAAGAGTGGAATTTGTGTCTTTTTGAGCAGCCTCCGGTGTAGGAGACACTTGTTTGGACCTCTTAAGAGAGGCTTTAGAATCCTTGGCGTCTTTAGCATTTGGTGACAAGCCCATATTCGCAGCCATAGAGCCCACAGTCACAGCGGGAGCAAAATACCCCCCTCAGAGAAATGAAGGGAAGGAAAAAGCCAGAGGAAACTAGTATACACAATATGTAAAATAGAAATGCGCAAAAAGTAGAGAGCGCACTTTCAGCAACCAATCCAGGATAATAATAATGGTGGGCTTACATGACAGAGGAGAGAATTCACATCACAAAAATACCATGCCCTGCAGGTAGCAAAAAGACGTCATCCGAAACTAAAAAAATCAGGAAGCAGGGTATCCTAAATCATGGAAGCGCAATACAAAGGTATTGGAGGCGCTCTGAAGAGAGGTATAGTAAAATAAAATCCAAACTGCTCTCACCATAGGCAGCAAAGTAAATGAGGAAAGAAAAAAATCCAATATACACTTTATAAGTAAGGAAAAAAGTCACCAGCACCTGTTTGACACCATTCCTGACCAGTTGGAAGAAAAAAACGTCGTCGTGATGTGGAAAACAAACATCTCCGTCAGTGAGGAAAAACAAAATGGCGGCCGCTCATAAAAATACCGAGCTCCACCATAAACGGCATAAATACAGTTACCGGCAGTTTCAGAGCGCAGGAAAGACTCTCAGGCAGCACACGACATCCTCAGAAGCATGAAGCCACCTTTTGGCAGTAATGGGGCACTTCGAAGCAGTAGAAAAGCCTCCGGCGGCCCTCGCTAGTCACAGAGCTCAAGCGCGATCCGCCATCTCGCAGCGGCGCGCAAGCCACGCCCCCGATCTTAACATACTTGAGGCTAGATACGCCCTTGTGAGATCATCACTCGGAGCAATTTAAAGGACTGGACTTAGCTTCCAGGTCAAGGACTCTCTTCACTGCACAGCATGCTTCCTCTTGTCTGTCTGAGCCGTCCTTTCACCTAGCCGCGCAGGACTCAGAGCCGGCTGCAAGCCCTGGCTTTGCCCCAACGCTGTCCTGACATCCAGCATCTCTCAGATGCTGCACTGCTGTACCCGGCAGTCGCTGTCATACCCTGTTTAGTTCACCAGGCTCAGTGGTGCAGGTGGAAAACAGGCACTAAAAATGTTTGATCTTGCATTTTAATGCGGTGATGTGGATTATCACATTGAAATGTGTTAGTGTAACACCTGATGCAAGGTACTTGGCAGGCCTACTGAGGTACTGTTAGACCTGGCATCCTTGGCATGGTTTCTCCTGTTTTGCTGACTTATTCTTGCTGGCTTTAGAACTCTGGGGACTTCTAACCACTGCTAACCAGTGCTAAGTGTGGCTCTGATACTCGTAGCTCTATAAGCAGCATTTGATACTATCTTGCCTTTGTTGCTATTGGATCGACTTCAATGCCTGGGTATTCCTCACCAAGCCCTAGCCCTCTGTCTTCATGCCATAGGGATGGATCTCAAAAGGTGAAAGTTCAGGTCTTCTCCCTGCCTTGTGGAGTGCTGCAGGGCTCATCATTGAGCCCTACACTCTTTAATCTTTATGTGCCCCCCCCCCCCGCCCCCCAGGCGGCAATAATTCAGGCATTCGGGATGAAAGTAGTGACATATGTTGACGACACTCAAATTATTGTGTCAATTCCCCAGAATTCATGCTCCTTGGCAGATAATGTTTCACGATGCATGTCTGCAGTGGCAGAATGGATGTCCCGTAATTTCTTAAAATTTAACAGGGAAATGAACGAAGTGCTGATTTTTGGCACAGGATCGCCCAGCTGGAATAATAGCTGCTGGCCAGAATCCTTAGGAACCTTCCCGACCCCGGGAAAGAAGGCTAAGAACCTTGGAGTTCAGATAGATACTGAAATTACCCTCAAAGCCCAGGAAAATCGTACGGTAGCAACCTGCATCTGGATTATAAGGATGCTTAAGAGAATCTTTCCGCTTATGCAGCAGTCAGCCCATAAGCAGGTCGCTCTTACCCTAATACTGTCCAGACTGGATTACTGCAAGTCACTATACCTGAACTCTAATAAGAACATACAGCACAGACTCCAGGTGGTACAAAATGTGCTGGCCAGATTAATACTAGATATCCCTAGGTGCCAGTCTGCCGTCATGGGACTGGAGGCCTTACACTGGCTGCCAATTAGAAAGCGCATTATGTTTAAATCTCACTGCATTGTGCACAAGGCTCTTTACCTCCCATGTCCAATGAGAGTAAAAGCTATATTAAGGTGGTACACACCAGGTAGAAACCTGTGATCAGTGAATCAATATCAGCTCATGGTGTTGAGAACTAACAGAAAGAAATGGGGTGATAAAGCATTCTCAATGGTGGTGAGTAGACTCTGGAACTCCCTTCCACAAAGCCTTAGGGCCATTTCTCAGCTGATGCCCTTTAGGAAGGCACTCAAGACATGGCTATACCCTCTTTAGACTATCTCTCTGCATCTAAATATATAGCAGGCCTCCTCCGGGCGGTTGTCTACAGCACCTTGATGCCTTTGGGTGATTGCTCGCGCTTTACAAATTTCAAATCAAATCAAATAAAGTGCATGTGCTCTCTGCTGGAAACATGGTAACACTGGCTTATCCACAATTGGCATAATTAATTTACGTATTGGTCCCTAGTAAAGTGCATTACATGTGCCCAGGGCCTGTCAATTAAATGCTACTAGTTGGCCTGCAACATTGATTGTGCCACCCACTTTAGAAGCCCTTTAAACATGTCTCAGGCCTTCCATTACAGAGCCTGTGTGCAGTTTTAAACTGCCATGTTGACCAGGCAAGTTAATCCTCTTGCCAGACCCAAATCTTCCTTTTTAATTCAGTTAAGTCACCCCTAAAGTAGGCCCTGGGCAGCCCTAAGGTCAGGGTGTGGTGTATTTAAACAGTTGGACCTGCACTTTTACGCTTTACATATCCTAGTAGTGAAAAACACCTAAAGTTTTTTTCTGACTATTGCAAGGCCTATCTCTCCCATAGATTAACATTGGGTTTACCTTATCACATTTTCTAAGTGTAGTTTCCAATTGGGAAAAGATGTACATTACAAGTTTGGTGTCTCTGGACTCACAACTTATGGTGAAGTTGGATTTTAAATGACCAATATAAAAATGCCACTTCTAGAAAGTTATGTAACAAAATCGGGCAATCCAATTTTCCTCAAGGAACTGGGTAAACTAGTTAATTCACAGATAGTGTTCCCTGAGGAATCGTTTCTCCCAAAGCTTAAGATTTTGACTGGTCACAAAAAGGGATCCTATTAATTATCTACAAATAATGACTCATTTATACCAAAACAGATATATTGAAGTAAAAACAAGTTGTACATGTCATTAGTAAAAGCCATATTGTATATACCAAAATTCCAAGCAGTACATGAACAAGTTTAAATGTAAACACTGGTGCCACCATATAATCCCATAGTCTTTACAATTTCCATACAATTTAGGGAACTGTGGCTACATAATTGATCCTCTTAGCGAAATCGATTTCACAGAAACAAATGTCCCATCAAAATAGTTTACAAAAGAAAATGTTGAGAATCCAGAAGGAACTGAACATAACTCAAAATGTGACTATTAATGTTAAGGAGTTGTCGGTGTTTAGGTCCCAGGTGGCCAACTAGGTCCACCAGACCACCCTCAGGACTCAGCGTTGAAAAGACAATCAATCTTGAGTGTACTTGCTTCCAAAACAATTTGACTCCACAATGGATGCCACCCCTAAAACATGAATCATGCTATATTTCTTTAATACTCCGTATAGTGACGTCCGTATGAGTTCTCAGGTTCGATCAAAACAATCATTCCTGCAACGCAGGCACCCTTGCACCATTGCACAAAGGTGCATGTGTTGATGCATGGCAGCCCATTGTGCACCAGCGCAGGGGAAAAGAACAGTAATGTGCTGTATCTTATAGATATGGCACTGCCCTTTTCTTTTGCTGTAAGGCAGCGCAGCAGGATGGCCTGCTGGGCTGCCCTACGGCAAAATCCTGTAAATAAGGCTCTTAGTTTTGAGAGCCTACTTTTGGAGAAGCCCTCCTAGTGTTGTGTGCCACTTGCTGTGTGATGTAGGACATCTCCACGCTGAGAGAGGTCACGCAACAAACCCTGCATTCCACCATCTGTGCAAGATTCGACGAACCAATGCCATAGGATTCCAAATGCCGCACCTGCAGAACAGGATCCATAGTGCATCTTCAAATTCATGTAAAATAGCATTTCAAGTGATTTATGTTTAAAATCCTGGCAGGTGAGAGTACATTAGGTAGTTTCTACAATGTTTGGAACAATAGAGCTCTTTCATGGGGTCATGGGTGTTCAGAGATATCCTGATTGATTGTACTACTGAAAATCGATCCACACCGAATTTCTCAGTAGAAGAATATTTAGGACAGAATATCAAGTGACAAAATATCAAAAGGTAAGGGCCTAGAGGAAAGTATGGATGTACTATTCCTAATTCCACACCTACGTGGCATGAAAATATATTTACCATGTATGTACATGGATGTGGAGTTGGGTATAAAAAATCTGAACTTACTTACCTGTCGATATTATTTTTTTTATATTGTGTCCTCAATATTCTGTGCCATCAGTATTCTGGGGTCAATATTCAGAGTGCCCACCATGCTGAGTCAATTGGATACTTTTTAGTAATGGTTTAAATTCCACATTTTGCAGATTGAGGGTTGTTAGAAATGGGGTCTTTAGTTGGCATGGGTATGCACCCTGTCCAAGTAGGGACCCACAATCCTAGTCAGGGTAAGTGTAGTATACACTAGTGGGCTTATTTAGAAACCCCTTGCGGCACATTTGCATACTTTTGAAAATGCTCCAGAGGCGCACGCAAAGCCCTTTTGCTTGGCTTTTCATGACCTCGTAGATATGGAGTAAGGGCTGCCCTGCCTAACTCTGAGTCAAAGGAGAGATTCCATGGGCGTTGCGGTGGCCTTTTCAACACAACGCCCATGGATTTGGACACATTGCCAGATTTACAACATGGCATAAAACCGGGAATGCGTCAAACATGTGCGCCTCCCAAGAGCAGGTGTAACGAGGACAAATATTTTCTACGTTTGTGGCATTCTGCAGTACACATAAAAAAATCGCCTCTTAGAATTGTTTTTGAGCAAAAACAATCCTGCCAACAACGCAGACATCCTTGCTCCATGGTGCAATGATGCCTGTGTCTACACACGGTTGCAAAATGTGCGCCGGCTGAAAGGGCAGGAATGCACCACATCTTGTAAATATGGTGCATGCCTGCCCTTTCAAATTGGCGTAGAGCAGCACAGCAAGAAGCCTTGCGGCACTTTCTTGTAAATAATTATCTAAGTTTACCTGTGCTTACCCTTTGGCAGCTTAGCTCAGAACGGTCAGGCTAAACTACAGAGGCAATGTGTAAAGTATTTGTTCACGCACACACAGTAAGACAGTGAAAACACCACAAAATTACTCCACACCAATTTAGAAAACTAGGCAATATTTACCCAAGTAAAACAAGACCAAAAAGACAAGAATTCAACATACAGAAGCCAAGATTTGAAATTTCAAAGATTAAATCAAAATGTAGTGTTTAGAAGTCTATAGCTCCAACTGGGGCTATATGGTCGCACTTGACCGGGACAAATCCAAACGTTCAGCCCGACCGCAATGGAGCGGGGGCGGATACAGGAGTCACGCAGACCCCCTTCCAGTACCTTGGATGCCAAAGACAATGTGTCACGCATAGGAGATGAGGTGTCACAGATGCAGGATGAGGTGTTGGTTCCTTAAGGCGATGCAGGGTCGTTGAAGCTTTGTCACTCCGGGATGATTTGTTGTGCAGAGGAGGTGATGTGTTGGTTGCTTGTCCAAGACCTCTGTTCCTGAAGGCGACGCGTTGTCGATGATGCATCAATGTCAAGAGCATGGATTAGTAAATCCTCGGTTTCAAAGTTAAACCGCTTGACCAAAGGTAATGCATTGATCGAGAGTCATGCAGGGCCCGCGATGTTTTGGAGTCGAGACGGTGCACCTCAGATGTGGGTGTTGTGTTGTCAAGACTCACGCTGCTGTGGATCTTTGGAGGCAATGCAGCAAAGTCAGGGTTGCATTGATGGTGAGGTCGTTGAGTTGTGCACTCAGCGAGCAGTGTCCCCAGCTTCTGTGCTGGTAGCGGCGATACATTGATTTTGAACGGACACTATGGATTGATGCGTCAATTTCTGAGTTGCAGCACCAAATCCACATCCAAGGGGCCCAGGACTGAGTTTGGCACCACTTGGCAGGTTGGGACTCATGGCAGAGGAGCCCAGTCACTGGTTACAACATACAAAAGAAGTCTTTGATGTCCCTGAGACTTCAACAACAGGAGGCAAGCTCAGTCAAGCCTTTGGAGAACCTCAGAAAGTAGGATGCAGAGTGCACTGTCCAGTCCTCTCACTCCCAATCAAGAAGCAGCAGACAGCAGGGCAGCATAGCAAAGCAAGCAGCAAAGTGGCAGTCCCTCCTAGCAGTGCAACAGCTCTTCTCCCTTTCAAAATGTCCTCAGTTCAGAAGTGTTATGAGTATATGCAGTCAGAGGTCCAGTACTTGTACCCATTTTAGCCCTTGAAGTAGGGAGCCTTCAAAGAAAGGTCTTTGTATTTCACAAGACACTGGCCTTCTTGGCCGTGGCTACAGACAAAGCAAAACCAAAGGGGATGATGGACGGAGTGTTGAACATTGCAAGCACTCACCCCCAGTCAACTGATCTGGGTTTAATCCATCATCATTTTTTAGCTCACTCCGCCACCCCAGTTCGGACATGGCCATATGCAAATCAGTCCGACCCTGTGCCTCATGGGAACAGTCCAGCCCGAACTGCCAAGCCATGTGTGACTTTCTAGAGCATTGGTCTTCAAACATTTTAATGCCCCCTCCCCCCCATTGGAAAAAAAAAATGGGGGGGCCCCCTCCAAATGTTTCACAATTTTTCTATTAAACTGGCAATGTTTAAATATGTCTAGACATATTTAAATATTGCAGTTAAGTTAGGTACTGTATTAAAAATGCAATCAAATACATGATTGCCAAACACACTATTCTGGCCAGGCAGGCCATACTAACATGTAAAGGTATCCAGTATTAGAAATAGAGGTAGGGGTATTGAACAATTGTGAGAGTTCTGAGGCCCAGGGATCCCAAAACCTGGAACGAATTGCTCAATTTATTGAAATAGATGTTGTTTTCTTGGAGGAAAGACTCAAGGCACTGGACCTCTATGGCCTTAAAGGATTAATGGATGCTTGTGGTGATGAGTCAATTTCACTCCCTCTATAACAGAAACCATCCAGTAAATTGGTAAATCCAGAGTATTGTTTATTCATAACAGAAATTAACAGCCGACACGTGTTTCGCCCCTTGGCACAGTTTAGGCCAGGGCTTTCTCAAGGCTGTACAAAGAAGAAGGGAGAAAAAACTGGGAATGAGTCCAAAGAGTAAGGGGTTCAATTTAAAACTACTAAGGGCACCCGTGATATATCAAAAATTAAGGAAAAAATTATAAGAATAAAAATAACTGTGTGATATGTGGGGACCCAATTCCATAGAGGAGTGCTCAAGAGACGCATTCAGAGAGAATTATTATTAGAAATGTGTATTATTTATCATCATTGATTGAGAGATGTTAATTTTGGTGATAATGAATAAGTGAGGTTAATTCCACAAGATTCTAGCAGGCTGACATAAACGGGGTGAGATGGCAACTTTAGGCAAGGAGAGAAATGTGTTACCATACCAGTATTAATTTATAAAAGTCGGTGAGATATATAATCAAGTTGGAGATGCAAGTTAGGAAAAAGTTAGTAAAACCAAGTTGATACCTTAATATTTGGTACACGGAGAAATTACATATGCTTCAATTAGCATGATCCAAAGTCACTGTACAATACAGGTGATCCAGCCTCTGCATATTCAGGAAAGAATAACCAGAAAAGAAGAAAAAGGAGGAAAGAGGAAGTCAGAAAAATAAGCATAGAAGCAGAGTAACGAGAAAAAGGGCCATGAAGGATAGAGAAGAGAAAAGAAAAAAATGGAGAGAAAACCAATCAGTATAGTGGCCGACAGGTAAATGAAGAATAGTCATGTTGCTGTACATTCTTGTTTTAAGCAGTCGTGATATCCTGACTAATCAGTTATATTCAAGTTATACATGAGCTTGATCAGGGAGATTTGGGAAAATAGGCGATATGAAAAATATAGATAGTTATATTTGCTCTCCAGTCGTATAGGGTAAGCAATCTCAATAGAGGAACCCGAATTACAACCGTAGGGAAGTTTACGAAAAGAAAATTAAGGTCCCAAGAGTCTATAATGCTCTTATAATGGTCGACTCTGTATAGTCAGGTTACTTACTTTCGGCTTGAAGAAAGAGGTCTGGAAGAGATTCCCGTTACTGGTGTTCCTCAATGCGATATATTGGCGTTGTGGTCCGCGGCCATCTTTAAAGGGCTAACGCGGCCAAACACGTGTATTCGGCGCTAATGTTAATAGCTAAGAGCGCCATCTTGTAGTGTGGTCGTATTTTGTTTTTAACAGCGAGAAGTAATAAAAAAAGTCGAAATATATTAAAAGCAAACACAATAGCTACGGCTAATTATTTACACTGTTGTTCCTAAGCACAGTAACTTCGCTTTTAGAGCGCGGCCGATTGGAGAAAGCTTACGTGACCGTTCACGGCGCTAATGTTAATAGCTAAAAGCGCCATCTTGTAGTGTGGTCGTATTTTGTTTTTATCAGCGAAAAGTAATAAGAAGGTCGAAATATATTAGAAGCAAACACATAAGCTACGGCTAATTATTTACACTGTTGTTCCTCAACACAGTAACTTCGCTTTTAGAGTGCGGCCGATTGGAGAAAGCATTGGAGAAAGCTTACGTGATCGTTCATGTGCATAACGCTAATGTAGACACCATCTTATAGTGTAGGAATACTAAATAAGAATGCCTAATTAAATCAGAACCGTATTATATTCAAATGTTAATCAAGTGAAAAGTTCTTATTCCAAGTAGGTTATTAGTATGAGGTCTCAATGGTACGCTAATGGTCATATACCTACAGTTCAGAAGAAAGTCCTAAAAGAACCAGGACCATTACTAAAAATACGTTCATGGGATCAGTTATTACATCTGCAGAGGACTTGTAGTACTCAGATTCATTAAGTGTATTATTGATGTATTGCAAAGGTTTCCCTATTAAAACCTGTTTGTACATTCAACTTTCTTGGTGAGCATGCTCTTTAGTGAGAAGGAGCTCAAAAACATTAAGATAATACTGGCTGCTAGCTGGGTTACAGGACCTATGTTTTGTGCTTAATATATTGAAGGAATAGATGAAGGGCCAGTTAAAAAGTTTTTTTGCAAGTTGATGTAGCTTCTATATTTAAAAGAGAGAAAAAAAATTGTTGGAAGGAAAGGCTGCCTGACATTAGGCAGAGCTAAGTAAATACACATATATATGTCATAAACAATATATCACCCGATTTTAGCTTCATAGCGACATAGTATTGTGACAATATTAAATGATAATTCCCTTAGACATTTGAGGTTCATTATTGTTCTTATAGTGGCCAGACATGTAAGGTAGTGTGTTCTTTGATGAGTTCAGAGGCCTTATAACCAGTGGTGCCACTCTTGGACTTTGTTAAGGCCGGATTCAACGGTCCCATAGCGAATTATATAGGCACTTTCCTTCTTTCTTAAACGTTGTTCCAGGTTTCCACCTCTGTCATGTTGTTTGATTTTTTCTAAGCCACAAAAAACGAAACTCCGATTATGTTCATGATGCAGATTAAAATGTTCAACTAAGGGTTGTCTGTCATCTGTTTTGTGGATGTTTCGGTAGTGCTCCTGTACTCGTTTTTTGAGTTGGCGAGTTTTACTCCCTATATAATGTTTTCCGCATGGACATGTGATTAAGTAAATCACATTTGTGCTCTCACAGTTGAGAGCACAAATGTGATTTACTTAATCACATGTCCATGCGGAAAACATTATATAGGGAGTAAAACTCGCCAACTCAAAAAACGAGTACAGGAGCACTACCGAAACATCCACAAAACAGATGACAGACAACCCTTAGTTGAACATTTTAATCTGCATCATGAACATAATCGGAGTTTCGTTTTTTGTGGCTTAGAAAAAATCAAACAACATGACAGAGGTGGAAACCTGGAACAACGTTTAAGAAAGAAGGAAAGTGCCTATATAATTCGCTATGGGACCGTTGAATCCGGCCTTAACAAAGTCCAAGAGTGGCACCACTGGTTATAAGGCCTCTGAACTCATCAAAGAACACACTACCTTACATGTCTGGCCACTATAAGAACAATAATGAACCTCAAATGTCTAAGGGAATTATCATTTAATATTGTCACAATACTATGTCGCTATGAAGCTAAAATCGGGTGATATATTGTTTATGACATATATATGTGTATTTACTTAGCTCTGCCTAATGTCAGGCAGCCTTTCCTTCCAACAATTTTTTTTCTCTCTTTTAAATATAGAAGCTACATCAACTTGCAAAAAAACTTTTTAACTGGCCCTTCATCTATTCCTTCAATATATTAAGCACAAAACATAGGTCCTGTAACCCAGCTAGCAGCCAGTATTATCTTAATGTTTTTGAGCTCCTTCTCACTAAAGAGCATGCTCACCAAGAAAGTTGAATGTACAAACAGGTTTTAATAGGGAAACCTATGCAATACATCAATAATACACTTAATGAATCTGAGTACTACAAGTCCTCTGCAGATGTAATAACTGATCCCATGAACGTATTTTTAGTAATGGTCCTGGTTCTTTTAGGACTTTCTTCTGAACTGTAGGTATATGACCATTAGCGTACCATTGAGACCTCATACTAATAACCTACTTGGAATAAGAACTTTTCACTTGATTAACATTTGAATATAATACGGTTCTGATTTAATTAGGCATTCTTATTTAGTATTCCTACACTATAAGATGGTGTCTACATTAGCGTTATGCACATGAACGGTCACGTAAGCTTTCTCCAATCGGCCGCACTCTAAAAGCGAAGTTACTGTGTTGAGGAACAACAGTGTAAATAATTAGCCGTAGCTTATGTGTTTGCTTCTAATATATTTCGACCTTCTTATTACTTTTCGCTGATAAAAACAAAATACGACCACACTACAAGATGGCGCTTTTAGCTATTAACATTAGCGCCGTGAACGGTCACGTAAGCTTTCTCCAATCGGCCGCGCTCTAAAAGCGAAGTTACTGTGCTTAGGAACAACAGTGTAAATAATTAGCCGTAGCTATTGTGTTTGCTTTTAATATATTTCGACTTTTTTTATTACTTCTCGCTGTTAAAAACAAAATACGACCACACTACAAGATGGCGCTCTTAGCTATTAACATTAGCGCCGAATACACGTGTTTGGCCGCGTTAGCCCTTTAAAGATGGCCGCGGACCACAACGCCAATATATCGCATTGAGGAACACCAGTAACGGGAATCTCTTCCAGACCTCTTTCTTCAAGCCGAAAGTAAGTAACCTGACTATACAGAGTCGACCATTATAAGAGCATTATAGACTCTTGGGACCTTAATTTTCTTTTCGTAAACTTCCCTACGGTTGTAATTCGGGTTCCTCTATTGAGATTGCTTACCCTATACGACTGGAGAGCAAATATAACTATCTATATTTTTCATATCGCCTATTTTCCCAAATCTCCCTGATCAAGCTCATGTATAACTTGAATATAACTGATTAGTCAGGATATCACGACTGCTTAAAACAAGAATGTACAGCAACATGACTATTCTTCATTTACCTGTCGGCCACTATACTGATTGGTTTTCTCTCCATTTTTTTCTTTTCTCTTCTCTATCCTTCATGGCCCTTTTTCTCGTTACTCTGCTTCTATGCTTATTTTTCTGACTTCCTCTTTCCTCCTTTTTCTTCTTTTCTGGTTATTCATTCCTGAATATGCAGAGGCTGGATCTCCTGTATTGTACAGTGATTTTGGATCATGCTAATTGAAGCATATGTAATTTCTCCGTGTACCAAATATTAAGGTATCAACTTGGTTTTACTAACTTTTTCCTAACTTGCACCTCCAACTTGATTATATATCTCACCGACTTTTATAAATTAATACTGGTATGGTAACACATTTCTCTCCTTGCCTAAAGTTGCCATCTCACCCCGTTTATGTCAGCCTGCTAGAATCTTGTGGAATTAACCTCACTTATTCATTATCACCAAAATTAACATCTCTCAATCAATGATGATAAATAATACAAATTTCTAATAATAATTCTCTCTGAATGCGTCTCTTGAGCACTCCTCTATGGAATTGGGTCCCCACGTATCACACAGTTATTTTTATTCTTATAATTTTTTCCTTAATTTTTGATATATCACGGGTGCCCTTAGTAGTTTTAAATTGAACCCCTTACTCTTTGGACTCATTCCCATTTTTTTCTCCCTTCTTCTTTGTACAGCCTTGAGAAAGCCCTGGCCTAAACTGTGCCAAGGGGCGAAACACGTGTCGGCTGTTCATTTCTGTTATGAATAAACAATACTCTGGATTTACCAATTTACTGAATGGTTTCTGTTATAGAGGGAGTGAAATTGACTCATCACCACAAGCAGGGGTATTGAACAATATTTGGAGTCCCTTCCATCTCGACGCCTTCTCCCAGCCAGGATATAAATGACAAAAGGTGTTAATGATGGGCGATTACAGAGAGGCTTACTGCCCCTCGTATTTTTTCACCCTTTGAAAACAAAGCACTGCTATCAGCATAAAGCTTCTTTTGTCCAGAGTCTGCCCCCCGCCCCTGGGATTAATTGCGTGCCCCTAGAGGGGCCCGCCCCCCAGTTTTAAGACCCCTGGTCTAGAGTGAATTCTCAAAGCCCAACTGTCATCCAACCAAGTTGTGTATCCTAATGACACGCAGAAGCACAGAATGGCTGAAGTAAGAAAATGCCAATTTTCTAAAAGTGCCATTTTCAGACTTGCAATTTAAAAACCGACCTCACTAAAAGATGTGGTTTTAAATTGTGAGTCCAGAGACACCAAACTCCAATTTCCTATCTGCTCCAAATTGGAAGATGCACTTGTAAAATCTTACAAGGTAGCTCCAATGCTAACCTATAGGAGAGACAGGCCTTGCTGTAGTGAAAAACAAATTTTGCAGTTTTTCACTACCAGGACATATAAAACTCCTAAGTACATGTCCTACCTTTTGAATACACTGCACCCTGCACATGGGGCTTCCTGGAGCCAATCTTAGAGGTGCCTTACATTTAGTAATGAGAAAGGTTTGGGCCTGGCAAATAGGTGAACTTGACTGGTCGACATGGCAGTTTAAAACTGCACACAGAGGCTCTGCATTGGTAGGCCTGAGACATGTTTTTAGGTCTACTTGTGTGTCGGCGGCACAATCAGTGCTGCAGGCCCACTAGTAGCATTTGATTTGCAGGCTCAGGACATATGTAGGGAACTGTACTAGGAACTTATTAGTAAATCGTATGTGCTGGTCATGGAAAAACCAAATGCCATTAGATTTTAGACACAGAGCACTGATCGCAAGTAGTAAAGTGCCCAGAGTCCTAAAATCAGAAAAAGCTAAGTTCAGCAAATAGTCAAAAAGAGGATGTCAAAAGCAAAAAGACATGGGAAACCACGCCAAAAGATGCCAGGTCTAACAAGGGATGAGGTGTGTACCATCTGTTGTTGGTTTACATTCCGAAACTTTTACCATTTAATATTTTATTCAAGATTTACACCATTACTTGCTTAGTAATCTCTCGATGATCATTATGTTTTCATAGCTAGTCAAATCCTGTGCACACGCGTTCGTGTGATTTTGGAATGTCTGATCCAAGGTAGAAAGCCAAAAAGTCAAGTCGCAATACAAATGTTCTTTTGTTCCCTTTTTATTCCAGAAACATCACAGAGTCCAGCCAACACGTGTTTCGTCTTTAGGGTGTGAACCCCACACTTCTTCAGGGCTGTATGGCTATTCAAGTTGTGCAGTTCCATGCCTAGTATCCAGTTATAATTCTGACTTTCCAAAACCACACCAACACGTGTGCACAGGATTTGACAACTTTACATTTCGGACCTGTTGGTCCTCATTGGAGGCTTTTAAGGGTTTCTCCTCACCTGTTGCACCGCTTAACCATGTACTTATTGACAAATAATGACACACTGCAGGTGCCGTACTTTCCTGTGTTAATCAATACCCCCCTTCTGTTTATACAGTTTTCATAGCTGGTTGAAGGTCTTGCTCCTGTCTAGTTGTGCATTCGTCTGTGATGAAATCTGTTCAGAGGACTAGGCACGGGTTCCTAGTGAAGTGTGGGTAATGAACAGTACGATTGATGTCTGAAAATATGAGCACAAAAACAACTTTCACAATTAGCCCTCTGCAGGCTTTCTGGGGGTGTACATTACTATGAGGGGCCAGAGTGGAAAGCTAATTTTCTACACTACATGTCAACTATTGATGACAGTATCAGTATGCTCATGCTACAGAAAAATAGACGTTTTATATACTCCTTGGGCCCCGAGGGGATTAAAGTGTATAATCAAATGCCTAATGATGGGGTTGTGGTCGATTTTAATGTTTTTGATTAGGATATAAGTGACGTTGATTATTATTTTCCTATGCAGATGTTCAAAGGGATCACTCAGTTTAAATTCTACCCACGAAAATAAGAAAAACCTGAAACTATTGATAAATATGTTACTACTCTCAACAAACATACTTTTGAGGATAGATTTGGAACATTACTAGAGGAATTGATCAGAGACCAAATGGTCATGCTTGCTTATCACCCAGCCTTTCAAAGGTGTTTGTGAATAAATGGCGATTTGGATTTGAAAGATAGTTTAGCTATTATGCCTATGGTGGAGATGTCTGGAAGGTGAGCAAAGGCGTTTATTTATGAATCTCAGAATTATTAATTTAGTGGGTAAAACTAATGGAACAAGCAGAGAAGATGGCATAAGTGGTTGCAGACAAGATAGCAGGGGACATAAAGATTCCCCAAGGTGCTACCATTGTGATAGTATGAGTCATTTACAGCAAGGCCTACCCCACAATTAAAAAGAGATGTAGTATATGTGGTGTGGGGAGACAGTTAGCAAAAGTGAGTAGGAAGAGTAAAGTGTGCATCTAGGGAGAAAGATCTGGAGTTTCTCTTAATATGAGTATTTTGTAGAATTTTTTCTTGAATGTTAGGGGAGGTGATTTTATGAACAAACTATTTCATAGACTCTTTCTCCTGTTGACCAGTGTTTCGAGTGGTGGATAAAGCAGACATTGAGTCTCTACTGGGTTTGTAAGATGAGCTGTTTATAAACAAGTGTTTGCCTTCAGTGCTACTTAATGAAAATGGGGTGCAGTTATTGTCCAATAAAGAGAGGAAATATTTGGAGAGGTTGTGTATAGTGCTTTAAAAACATTGGTGTACAAACCCAAGTGGCAATGGCATGATTGCGCTTAGCTGCAATTTTAAATGGGCTTTGGCAAAGACAATGGGTCCTGCCTTTTGGACATATTGACTTTGCCAATGGATTTTAGCCATGCTGGACAGCAACCCAATTCTGGGCAGCATGTCTTAAGTGTTAAAAACAAACAAAAGCCTTAAACGTTATCAGGTGAGGGATAGATAGGGGGAGAAGCACAAGGATGAGCATAACACAGAGGGAAGAAGCGCACGGGTGACAGAGCAACACAGAGTGCAAAGACAGAGTGCAGAGGCAGAAAAGTACATGATGGAGACAGCTTGAAAACGCATACATTCTCATTGAATGCTTAACACAAAGAGAAAAAAACAGTGGAAGCAGATATGCCAGCCAATCAAAAGAGTGGTACAGAGGCAATGCTCCGTGTGTGGGACAAATAGAAGATTGATTAGCAGGGACACAAATAAGAAACAGTCAAATGAGAGTGACAGAAAAACCAACCAATGGTAAGCAATAGGTGTGTTCCAAGCTCTTGTATGTTCTTGGTAAGTCATAATTTGTCACACTACAGGCAGCGCTTTGTTTAGTGGGCTCGACCTAAAAATACCCTTCAACTAGGCTACTTTTTTAACAGGTTGCAGAAATGGGCTGAGGAAAAGAACGTAATAATCCCTTGCCAATGCGGCTTCAGAAAAAGGAAGGGTACTGTAGAACAGTGTTTAAATTTAAACCTAATAATAGCCAAATACACGGCGGCTAAGAGCGGTCATTTTTATACCTTGCCTTCATGGATCTGTCGGCAGCTTTTGACTGCGTGGCACAGTCTAGGCTCTGGCAGATCATGGGAATTGAGACTCAGATCATCAATGTAATTCGTGACCTGTATGCTGGAGCAACAGCCTGTGTTCGGTTTGGCAAGGGAGGAGAGCGCACAAGACACTTTAAAATTGCCAGGGCTGTGACGCAGGCGTGCTTCCTTGCCGCCTTTTTATTTTCTATACATACTAACGCCGTAGAATCTGCAATGGGTCTACCACTGATGTTCCTTTTATTAATTCTCTTCCGGTCCTGATACTCCTCTATGCCGATGACGCGGTGATCCTTGCACGCACAGACAATGCGCTGCGTCGACTCATGGAGGTGTACGCAAAATTCACGAACACCCTGGACCTGAAAATGAACTATTCTAAGTCCTTTGTCCTTGTGGCAGGCCCAAAGCAGCAGAAACCACCATGAATGTATGTTGAAGCGGTGAAATTAGAAGTTGTAGATTCTTTTAACAATTTAGAGATAGTGTTCGATCATGATACTAATTCGAGAAACATGGTCTCTAACAGGGGAGTATTGATAGAAAGAAATATTTGGGCCCTTTGTGAAAAAACTTGGGCCCAAACCAATTGAAGTGATAAAAAAGGTCTATCTGTCGCCTCCTATGGTGCAGCTGTTTGGGGCCTCTCTGATGCCTCTTAACTGCAGCACATAGAAGATGCCTTTCTGAAACATCTGGTCTCCCTACCCCAATCGTGTTCTAATTATAACTGCCACATGGAGCTGAAAGTTTCTTACATTATTGATATTTGTATTGCACCAATTATGATGTGGCACTCAGTTTGGCGTAAAGAAACTCTCTCACTGACTAGAGATTTTGCAAACAACCTCCTCAAATTGGATGGTGCAAGTAAAATAAGATGGCTAAGTTATGTTTTTTTATTTTTTTTAAACAAATTTTATTAGTAGGTTTTCAACATACTCCATATCACAAATATGTTACTCTGAGCATTGTCATGGTACATACTGCTACAGTGCTGCATTGACATCCACATTGGTAAAGAACAAGAAAGAGAGTAAAAAGTCCACTGCGCATCATAATAATTTGGTAGTATCATTCTGTACCCAACATCCCCCAACTTATTTTCCCACCCCCTCCCTCTAGCCCTTCATCTTGTTGCATTCCTCCCTAAGAGAATCTCAATCCTCAGATTCCGGCAGGCATTGTCCCTATCAGATCAAGGTCGGTCTTATTCTGAAATACAGTACTATCTGTCAGTGCCTACTGATACATATTCCTGTCATTGTAAGTGCGGTGTTGTGTTGTGTTGTGTCCGAGGCCCGGTTCCAGGGCCCGTAGTCATCATTGCGAGCTATTACGTGGTGTCACGACTTCCACTTCCTGCAGTTTAAAAGTTTCGAGCATTACATCCCATTCCAATGCTATCGTGATTTTCCTTATTCCCCTGATCTCCTCTCGTCTCAAGACCGTGCTTTCAGCGCATCCCCACCTAACCATTTCGCTATGCCAGACATGTGTGGTGGGAGGTTTCTTGGACTTCCACTGCATGGTGATGGCCTGTATTGCGAGGAGTAATGACAGGTTTATAAACCTATATTGCACTTTGTGTTTTGAGGGGGACTTATGGAGACCCAATATACAGTCCTCTATGGTGTTGGCCACGTCCCTTTGCGTTGCAGCAGCTACGTGTCGTCGGACCAAGTCCCAAAAACACCCCAAGTGTGGACAGGACCATATCATGTGAGCTAAATCGGCTCCCACTACATAGCATCGGGGCAGTGGTGTTGCGTTTGCGGGAACATTTTGTCAAGCCTTTGGGGGGTAAGGTAGGCCCTGTGCAGTATCATGGTTTGAATAAATTTAAATTTCGCATTTCTCGTGCATTTCCTAGGGTCTGCTATAATTTTTTCCCATTCCTTATCGTTAAGGGCCCGCCCTACATCTTCCGACCATATGACTCGTAGCGCATTGAGGGCCATCCCCGTGTGAGCACGGATCCCAGCGTATAGCCATCTTACCAAGTGCCTGCCCCTCCCCATGTAGTAGCAATTTAACCAATTTGTTTGTGGCAGGCTCCTGCCGTTGTGGAGCCCAGTTCGTCTTAACGTAGTGTGTTACTGCTGCATGTAGTATGTACATATGCTCGGGCACCCCCGTCTCCCTAACAAAGTTACCATAATCCAGTAACTGGCCGTCGTGAAACAAGTCAGACACCGTGTGGACTCTGGCTTCAGTCCATGGGGCAATAGTGCGTTTCGTAATACGCCCAGCTGTTAGTGGTATACCTACTAGGGGGATGTTGCCGGCATAAGCTGGATGTGTACGCGTGTAAAGGAGGGCTGCTTTCCAGCATTGTAACGCCGTGCGCAGCAGGGTAGGAAGCTGCTGTGGGAGTTTGCATCGTGGCAATAGGAGTGTGTGTAAGGCGCCTCCTGCAACATCTCGGTCCGTGTATCCTATTTCTTGGAGGTTGCGTCCGGCCGTCCAATAGGAGAGCCACTGCAGCTGGCAAGCGTAGTAATATGCCCTAAGGTCTGGTACCCCTAGGCCCCCTTTGTTCGTGCCCAATTGAAGCTTTTGGAGACTTATCCTATGTATACCAGTGCCCCAGATGAGATCCACCAACATAGTATTTAGGAGCCTAAAACTACTTTGCAGGAGTAACACCGGCAAGTTTGTGAAATAGTAAATCAGCCGCGGAAGAACCACCATTTTTGCTATAGCCACTCTACCCATTACTGACAGCGGCAATGTAGTTCAAAAGGCAATGCTAGACCTAAGGGCTCTGATTGCTCTATGCAGGTTGCCGTCTAGCAGGTCAGTGGGCATCCGACAGACTTGTATGCCCAGATACTTGAAGGTATGTGGAGCGACCGATATTGACATGGGCCCGAATAAGATATGCTCAGGTAGCGCCTGTTCTTGAAAGAAAAAGGCATAAGATTTCATCAGGTTAATGGCCAGACCAGATATACATTCAAATGTAGTAAATATCTCAGCCAGAGGCGCCATATCTGACCTCAGGTCCCTGAGGTATAGAATAATGTCGTCTGCATATGCCGAGAAGAGGTGGGTGGTAGTCCCAATCGGAATGCCCATCGCCTGTGCAGCCATGCGTATTTTAAGCACCAAAGGTTCTAACGCTAGTATAAACAAGAGTGGCGAGAGCGGGCATCCCTGCCTCGTCCCACAAAATATCGGATATGCAGCTGAAATATGACCTCCAGAACGGACACGGGCAGTAGGGGCATGATATAACAGGCGGAGCCATTTAATATAAGCCTCCGGCAGTCCAAATTTTTCAAGTGCCTTAAACATATAGTCCCAATTCAGCGTGTCAAACGCTTGGCGGAGATCTAGGGATAAGCAGCCAGCATGAGTGTGATGTGTTGGGGCGGTTGACATAAGGTAGTGCAGTCTCCTGATATTCAAGGACGTGCTCCGGGCTGGCAGAAAGCCCGTTTGGTCCATGTGTATCAATTTATTCAGGAGAGGCAGGAGTCTGTTTGCTAGGATCTTGCTAAGGATTTTATATTCTGTTGCTAAAAGTGATAAAGGACGGTAGCTCGCCATGACGGTAGGGTCCCTACCTGGCTTCGGGAGGGTGACCACCAGTGCTTGTGCCGTCGTGAGTGGTAGTGTTCCCTTTTCCAGCGCTGTGTTATACAAAAGCTCTAGGTGGGGCAGGAGGGAGTCCATATAGGTGTCATAGAATTCCGCCGGTAACCAATCTAGCCCCGGGGTTTTGTTACGGGGAAGTCCTTTAATCGCTGCCTTGATTTCAGCCCTGGTGACTGGGCCTGAGAGGTCCTTCAGAGCTGCTGGGGTCGTACGTGGGTACGGCAGCTCGTGGGGAAATCATCTACTCGAGCGTCCGCGCTATGTGCAGGTTTTTTGTAAAGTGTGGTGTAGTATTTGCAAAAGGCTGTGTTAATGTCATCTTGAGTGTAGACTGTATCGCCCTCCGGTGTGTTAATTTCCCTAATCATAGTGGCAGGGGGGGTCATCTCGCAGCAATTTAGCCAAAAGCGCTCCTGATTTATCCGCTTCACTGTGACATCTGTGTGTATCGCTGATAATCTATGGTGCGAAGGGATTCGAAAAGCACCGTGTGGTGGATATGTATTTCTTGAAGTTCCTCTTGCTTCCCCCTATCGTGCGCTGCCTCCTGCTCTAGTGTATCCATTTTCCGTTCCGTATCTGTGAGGGACTTATGGATCTCCTGTCTAGCTCCCACCGTCACGCTAATAGCCCTCCCTCGTATTACCGCCTTAAAAGCATCCCATTCGATTAGACCAGTAGAAGCTGTGTGAGCATTTTCAGGGAAGTAGTGTGTAATGGTGTCAGCCAGAGCAGCACGGAATACTGTGTCTTCGAGCAACTGTGGCCATAGTCTCCATGTTGGTACCGGAGTGGGTATCCCACCCCATGTAATCGTTAACTCAAGTGGGTTGTGATCTGAAAAGGTCTTAGCAAGATATGTAGTGTGTGTGACCTGCATCACAATCCTTTTCGAGCAATAAATCCTATCTATCCTAGTGTGTAGCATGTGCACCGGGGAGTAAAACGAATACTCCCTGTGCGTCGGGTGTCGCATTCTCCATGCGTCACTTAATTCCCAGCCATCCGCCCAATTACAGAGCGCCTTTGCTTGTTTGATCACTCCCGCACCGTGTAGGGGGGGTGAGACTTTTCTAATGTAATGTCCATAATCGTGTTGCAATCGCCCCCTATAATCCAAGGGTGTGTCTCCCAGCCCGCTAAAGCTAGATTCAAAGCAGCGAAAAATCGTTCCTGCTCAGTATTCGGTGCGTAAATACTACCCAGGACCACTGGCTGGCCATCAAGGGACCCTCGTATAAAAATGTATCGCCCTTGTTTATCCAGTCTCTGTTCCATAAATGTAAATGGTACCCCATGTCGTATCCATATAGTTACACCGCGCGCATACCCAGAATAGCTAGTAGTGAAGACCTGCCCTCTCCACTTCTTGCGGAGCCTCACCGCTTCCTGATCCAGCATATGAGATTCCTGTAGGAACACTATTTGCGCCTTCCTCCTGAGTAATTGCGCGTGTATTCTATGACGTTTCTGCACTGAGCCCAATCCCCGGACATTCCACGTCACAATGTTATACTGACTGAGTGCGTGCATTGAGATAGCCGTTCAGACCCCTGGTTAGGCCATATCTTGTACCCTGCAGGGACAAGCTGCCGCATACCTAACAAATAAGAAGGGACTACATCCCACCCCAAAATACCCAATACTCGGGCCGGTCAAACAACTACACCGGACCATAAATAAAACATGGCAAACAGAACAGTGCCTTTTGCTATCATAGCATTCGCAAATAGAGGGACATCGCCAACACCGCACTCTGTGCTCGGGCCACACCTCATTTGACATTCAAGCTCCGTCTGTACGGAACCCCGGGCTCAAGTGAATAAAGACCCACAACGCTGCAACATAAGTGTAGCATAAGCAAAAAGGATATTAAAGGAGTAACAGGATCTAGTCCTTATGCACTGATGGCGGTCATCCAAACAGTCCGTCCGCCGTCTGAGGGGTCACGGTGGGAAACAGAGCCATGCTGCCCTCCGAGTCCGATCTGTGTAAGTCTTCCGAGGATACTGAGTCCTCAATAAGCGTGGCCTGACGGAAAGCAGCAGCTGCGGTGAGTGCCTGCTCCTTGCTCTGTTGCTGTTGATACGCCGTTGTGTTTGTTCTCCGAGAAGTTCTACGTGTGCGTCTGCTTCGACGGGCGCTCTTCTGTTCCAGTCTACCAGAGCTATTTTGCGTACCCTGGGAGGCGTTATCCCCACTCTCTTTAGGGTCCGTCACCTCCAGCCATTCCTCAGCGTCTTCCGGGCTTTAAAAAAAATGTGTCTTGCGCTCATAGATAACCTTTAGTTGGGCTGGGAAGAGTAGTGCGTATTTTAGGTTCAAGGCCCTCAATTTTTGTTTAACGGCCAAAAAGGAGGAGCGCCGCCGCTCACCATGAGCGTGTAGTCCGGGTACAGGGAGACCCTGCTGTTCTCAAAGTTTATGCAGTCCAATGTCCGCGCTTTCTGCAGCAGTACGTCCCTGTTCCTATAATTCAGCAGGTGGACAATGAGGGGCCGCGGCGGGGCACCCGGTCATGGCGGACCAGTAGGTATTCTGTGTCCCCTTTCCATGCAGTATTGAGCGGAGAGGCCCTCCGAGGTCACATGGTCACGGAACCATTGTTCCATGTATGTAGCTGGGTCCATCCCCTCACTTCTTTCTGGCAGCCCTATGACGCGTACGTTGTTCCGCCGTGTCCTTCCTTCCGCATCTTCCACCCGGTCCAGCAGAGTACTGACTTGCTTCTGGAGTTGCTGTATGTGGGCTGTATTCTGAGCTTGTTGAGGGGATATCTCTGGCCACTGTGTTCTCCTTGACCTTGTCAGCTAATTTGGCATGGTCCGCCTTTAGCAGGGCAAAACCAGACGTGAGGGCACCTATTTGTTGTTCAATAGCCGCTCTAGAGTCCCGCACTTCCTGTAGTATAAGGTCCAGTTTATCCACAGGGCCTGTTTCAGCTGTAGGCGGAATGCAGCTGGGCAGTTGCGATTGACCACTAGGGTCTGCCTGCGATGTCATGGGGCGCACAGTGGGGTCGGTGTCCTGGTGTTTTCCCTTGGTGCGACCCATCGTCGCCAATCGGTGGATGCGAGCCTGGCAGGGTAACGTGGCACCGCGGTGCATCCAGCAGATTGTATTTAACAACAGGATCCCCCAACGATAGCCTCACAGTCGTAGAGGCGTAGTCCCCAGATGGAGATTGCCAATACCATTAGGGCAGCATTGGCCTCAACTCGCCGCACCAGCCAGCATCGGGGGTCCCTCCGCCAGCCACGGCGTCGCACCCAGCTAAACAGGACGTCCGCAGCACATGGATCACGCCCAGGGCCGTATTTCCGCACAGGCTATTGTGCCCCCTAGTGTCCGGTCCGTGGGCCTAGTCGGATCTGTGTCCGTCCCTCAACTTCAGACCCTAGCGCACTACCCGGGTCTCACACATCGGCTCCTATCTCCCTGGGTGTGGGAGGGCTCCCAAGATTCTCAATATGGCGCCTTCCTTTAAGTGACGAGCCTGTCCTTCAGCACATCAAGGTCGCATTTTCAGTGTATTCAGGGCCCAATGCGATGACCCACTGCCCCTCCTCGATCGCTGCCAGCGTCCACTGAGCAGAAGCAGGCACAGCCCGTCTACCATGTCCCTCCAAGCAATCTTCAGAGTCCGGGCCGCACCCATAGGCCGCAGCACATCCCCGGTGTTCGCGTTGCCCTGGCCCCGAAGATCACCCCCAGACGCAGCTCCGCAGGACGACACTGCCCGGGTCGGGCCGTCGTGAACCTCGCCAGCGGGGTCGCGCGTCTCTCACCTAATGCGCCACCAGCAGGAGCTCCAATGCCACACAGGTCCCCGCCGGTCACGTCTGTCCGCAGCCCACCTCGGCAAGTTCGCGGCCCGGGACTCGCTTCGCCCCTTCACACAGCGGGCAGAGTCCGAGTCGCTGCAATCATCCGTTGCAGCCTACCGCTGGGCTAGGGATGGGGCCGGACAACGGCGCTGCCCTTCCCCGACACAGCGCATTGCTGAAATCTGCCAAAAACAGCGTGTGGCAGGAGGTTTCCAGGATCTTTAGAGCCCGGGTCCGGAGCTCCGCTATCAAGCAGCCGTCATGTACGGCAGTCGGCCACGCCCCCCATGGCTAAGTTATGTTGAACCCAATCTGCGAGAGGTCGGTCTGCATTATCTCTATGAGGATCCAAACATGTGCAGGTCAATATTCAAGAAGGAACTGAAAACTCATCTACTGGTTCACCTACAGGAGAAGAGACACGATATTAATTTAAAACTTTCTACAGTTAAATTATAATGTGCTGCTCCAAGCATAAGTCTAACTCATACAGACTTCACTTATTTATCTTTCGTCACAAACTTCAACATGGATACATTTTAATGAGATTTTGTTTAAATTGTATGCCTCTCATGTTAGGCCTCTCGCCCAAAACGTATGCAATTAGTGCACTCCCTTTTTGCCCCTGCGACAAGCGATCACCCCAGAATGATCTCCACGTTTTATTCTTTGTTAATGTTATAGTAAAGAAAGTAAAATTCACTGTTCCCCTTATTCGTAAAATGAATTTTAAACAATGTCGTGTGGCTTTATATTATTTACAGTTATTGTCTGAACCTTTTAACTGTTTTTCCTTGGCCTCTTTTCTCTTTTCTCCTTTGAGCAAAAGAAGATCAAATTGTCATTTTGATACTTAATATGCAATTTAAGGCATAGGGTTGTACAATATTTCTGTATACTTACGAGCAAATGTTCTCCTTTTAGCCTATGATTTTTAATTCTGTTTGAATACTTGTCATTTAAAAAATGTAATAGTTCTTTTTTCTGTATGTGTATCTGTAGAATACTTTTTTATGCCGATGTTGTGTACAGCAGTGAATGAAAGGTCTAGTTCGCTAAAACAGTGTGGGAGTACAGAGTTATAAAACATTGTATCGCGTGGTACTTTCCGTTTGAGATCATGAAGGAAAGTATTCCCAGAACCAAATGGAATTATGAATATATGTGTGGAGCGGAGGTTATACATTGGCCTGTGACTGTCATAAGGAACATCAAACAAACTCATGACAAGTATAAACGTTCCCATGATAAGAAACATAGTACTCTGCCTTCGGTTGTCAGAGTTAGCCAGCAGGTTAGAGTTAAAAATGATGGGAAGGTCCTGAAAGCGGAAAGCCAGTTCTATGAACCCATGGACATTTTTAAAGTAATGAATAATTCTGTGTTGAGTGATCAGAGAGTTTGTGTTAGAATCCGGGTTCTCTGGTTGGCACAGGTAGGTACTTGTGACAAGCAGGGAACCTTTCCTCTAGTCAGGATAAGGGGGTATACTCCTAAAATAACCCCTGCTCACCCTCTAGGTAGCTTGGCGCGAGCAGACAAGGCTTATCTCAGAGCGTGATAGGTTAAGCATTTGGGAACACATACAGTAACCAAGTGACAACACTACAAATGGACACCACACAGGTTTTATATTAAAAATAAGGATTCTTTATATAGAGTTACCACAAGACCATTAAACGACAAAAATACACAATACTGTTACTTTAGATGGTAGAAGTTTGCTTAGCTCTCTTAAGTTCTTAAATGCAACACTTTAAGTCAATGTACCTTTTAGATGCGACACGCAGGGCAACGAAAGTGTTGCAACGTTGTTGATGCGATTAAGTTTTTGGTGCAAAGAAATAAAGACGTGAAGATCTTCCAGATGTGTTACGCTTCTCCGATGTTGCGAGAAGACCCGACTTGATGCATCAGCTACAGCGGCGTCACCCTTTACGCGATGCGACAACAGCGGCCTTGGCAGCGGCACTCTTCTCCGACGTTTGTGAGACGCTTCTGCTCGATGCGATGTTGCAGCGGCGACACCCCTTTACGCGATGCGACGACAGCAGCTCCGACGGCGGCACGCTTCTCCGTGGATGCGAGGCTCTTTTCTTGATGCGGTGCAATGCGACAGCTACGATGGCTGCGATGGCGACACGCTTCTTCCTCGATGCGAGACTCTTCTCTTGATGCGGTGCGATGCGTCAGCTACGAAGGCTGCGATGGCGACACGCTTCTTCGGCGCTGCGAGACAGTTCTTGGAGGATGCGAGACGCTTCTGCTCGATGCGATGCTGCAGCGGCGACACACTTTACGAGATGCTCCGACAACAGCTCCGACGGTGGCACTGTGGTAAATAAAATTCCTTTACCGGGACTGAATTTGATACAGAAACATTATAAAATAGCTCAGTAAATGAGAGGCAGAATCCGTGATATTAGAGGTTCGGAATGGGCTTTATTCCAGTGATCGATTATAATCGGATGCTCCAAGTTCCATCACCACGGGGGTTCAGGAAGTGAAGTACATACTTTATTGACAAGAAGTAACTTTTATAGTACATACATTACAATGAAGCGAATACAGTAGGCGTAACATTTGATAAGGAAATTGACGATTTGTCCGCGTAACCAAAAATGGGTGTAATAAAGAGTAAAAAGGAACATAATTGGTTATGATGTCATATATAGGTGGATCTATAAGATAATACTTGGCCTAGATGCGCGCGCAGCAGTATGACGTGTAATTGACGTGTAACTAGGGGGTGAAGGGGACTTTGACATTTAGCTCTACATGTGGAGACAAAAAGTCTGGGGGGTCAAGTCAACCTAATCCCAAATCATATCTAACATCCTATGTTTAAAGAACTATGTTATCCAAGAAAGAAGGACTCTCGGACAGAATCTATTCTATACTGACTGTGCGTGCGTGTACAAGCGTCTAAGTGTCTACACTGAATGCGAGGGGGTAGGAATATTCCATGGTAACAGGGCTATGAATTACTTGCATGAGGACAGAGAAGCCGGGCCTTTTGCTCGGTAACTGGAAGAATGTTTACTTAAACTACTAGGCAGGAATGCATCGGCTGAGGGGGAAGCAGATAATTCGAAGGTGAAATACAGTTCTTGGCAGAGAATAGGCTGATGTCAGACTTCGGGAGTCGCGCAGAGAATGAAACAAAGTTCATGGTCACAGATGCAGGCTCAGACTGGAGCTTTCAGAGGCAGAAGGCAAGAGGAGTTTTGATGACAGAATCAGGGCCTACTTGCCTGGACTGTAAAATGGCATAAGTGAACCATATAAAGCCGGTGGCCTTTCATATTTAGGAATGGAATATCCGGCCTGTTCATGGCGGATCTGACAGAGGACATGTTGACGGTGGACGCACATGTATTTGCGTCTTCATAACTGGAACTGGAGGGAACATACATGTACTTGTGACATGCACATAGAACCGTTGGGGTCCAAGATAGGGGACATAACTGACCAGAAAAATCCATATTTCCACATTCCCTCCTTGTCCCCTACTTGCCCTTCAAGAGATATCAATCTTCATCAATCCATTGATCTGTTCATATAGCATCATTTGTTCTTCTTTCTTCTTCCGTGACGAATGAAATCGTGGTGGTGGAATACACGATGTGGCACACAGACCACAGATCGCTGGTCCACATTGTAGACATAGACAGCAACTGAATAGTATGAGAAGGCCAATACCTAGGAAGGATAAAACTCTCCATCCCCAGGCTGATATCACATTCCAAAACCAACTGGACCAAGTCCAAGTGCCTGGGTTCTGGTGTATCTGGCTTACAATCTTATGAAGGCGAGTGATGGCTTTATATACAGATGGCGAATTTTCTGGTATGAATACGCAGCAGCTTGATCCGATGACCCTACAAGCTCCGCCCCTATCAGCCAGGATGACGTCAAGGACAAGACGATTTTGAAGCACAACAATCCGCATAGCAGACTGCTCTTCTGTTAAATTGCCTAAGGCGGAAATGGTCTCATTCACTACTGCTTCAAGGGTTCTAGTTAATCTACGTATCAGCTTACTATTAGTAACGGTACCTATATAGGGAAAGATGCCTTTATTAAAATCTACATACTTGTCCCATGCTGTCTCAGTGTAATCGACAATGGGGAGATCTCTCCGCTCTCTGTTGTGTACTAAATGAATATTTCTGTAATAATCAGGAGGAGCTAGGAAAACAGGTGGCAAAAGGAATGCAATGTAGCAGGTACCATCCCAATCTAGAGGTAAACGCATATATGCAGTCTGACCACATACAAAGTAGGAATGGCGAGAAGCTCTAAATGAAGATTTGCCTTGATCACTGAATTCTACTATAGTAGTGCATTTACTATGGCCCATATGTATGGAACCAACCTTTCTTACACACAATTCACCCTTCGCTGGGAATACTGACATGGTGGGTAAGACTAGTTCAATTTCGGATACGACATTTAGAATCATGAGATTAGGTGTAAAATTTCCTAATCCATATACTTCATTTTCTAGATCAGTTCCTGTTCTTTTGGGGCGACCCTCCTTGTCAGGGTAGCAGACCTTGAGTAAAACTAGGTTCAGGTTTCCCCATACCCAATGATCTTGGTAAACTGCTGTGTCTGAGTCTATGGAATTGATTAAACTAAACCATGCTCCACAGGAGCCATTATGTGTAAATGGATGTGGAAAGAAAGGCAGGACTCCTTCATAATTCTGATAGGGAGGGAGTCGGCCACACACCCAACAATTGGTGGCATTACTAGTCTGATGGGAATGATGTAACATACTAATGAAAGTGTTATTGCGCAGCGCAAGTCTGTAAGACAATTCATGTGGAGGTAAGTCACTAAAAGAATGTTCAGCAGCAACATTATAAACATGTCTAGAAATAGGGTAATATATGTGCAACAACATACTTGTAATAATTATTAAAAGACTCAATAAAAACAAAATTAATAATGTCACTATGCAGTGGCTACGCAGTGATTTACAATACGCCTGTCGTTTCAACATTTTCCGGGTATTTTCTCTACTCAGGTCCAAGGGATACATGTCAGAGACAATTCAACCGCTTCACCTTGGAGAGGACTTAAACAATCAAATTGCTCGACTTGTTGGGCCTAAGCTTTAGTTTGTAGTTTTCAGAGTCATTCGGTTCAACAAAAGGAAGTTTTGTGTCAGTCTGTGAGGGAGTGCAGGGCACAATGTCTATATCCGAAGATAGTCCATGAAATTTCTTGATATGACTTGAATGAATCCAGCCCTTGTGGCCCTCGATCTTCATGGCTGTCCTTGTGGTCAGCAGGACCAACTTGGGTGCTTTCCACCTGGGCTCCAGCTGAGTCTTTCGGTCGAAATTCCTCACAAAGACCAGGTCCCCCGGAACTACGTCATGGGGTTTCACCTCGGTGTTGTCGGGAAAGGCTGCAGCTACCTGTGAACGACAAGATTGTAGTGCAGACATCAAGGAAGCCAAGTAATCTGTCAGCATATTGCAATCAACATCAGTTATTTTGCGTGGTATAGGCGTCCCCCACATATTTGGTGGTCTGCCGAAGATCACCTCATACGGGGATAGCCCTGTTCGTGAGTGTGCTACCATTCTCATGTAAAAGAGTGCAACGGGTAACGCTACTACCCAGTCGACACCTTTCTCTCTGCATATTTTGGACAGTCTGATTTTCAGTATCTGATTATGTCTTTCTACGAGACCTGCTGCCTCGGGGTGTCGGACACAGTGGAATTTCCACTGATAACCTAGCAGAAGTGAAACGTGTTTCATTAATTCGGATGAGAACGGCTGGCCGTTATCTGAGTGAACAACACGTGGTAAACCGTATTGTGGGAAGAATTCTCGAACCAACTGTTTGGCAGTAGTCGGGGCAGTGTAATCTGAAACCGGGTATGCCTCCGTCCAACGGGACAGAGCGCAGACAACTACGAGAACATATTTGAATCCTCGACATCGTTCCATCTGGATATAGTCCATCTGTAGGACTTCAAAAGGGTGATTAGGAGGATGAAATCCACCCTGTTCTACGGGAACGCTTTTTCCTGGGTTAAACTGACAACAGATCATACAGGTACGGACCTTTTGTTTGGCTGCTGCTCGTAAATGTTTATTGAACCAAATGTGTTGAATGCTGTCTAGCATAGCTTTTTCTCCTAGATGTGCTGGACTATGTATAGTGTTAATTATAACTTGGTCCATTGAATCAGGAAGGAACCATACAGACTTTTCCTTCATCATCCATCCTTGATCCGTTTGGATCCCTCCTAATTCAGTCCATTTCTTTATTTCGTCTGGTGTAGCATGTGTCTGTATGTCAATTACGTCAAGAGTAGGATCTTTAACTGTCATACAATGTGTCGGTGTCGGGACTATTGTCTTTGTCATGTCGGGGGTTTGAGTTTGAGCAGTCTGTTTAGCTGTTCTGTCGGCTAGATCATTGCCTTGGGAAATGATATCAGTAACCTTCGTATGAGCCTTACATTTCATAATTGATATTGCAGTGGGTAGATGTATTGCATCTAATAAGGCATGAATGAGGGGTCCGTGCTGAATGTGGGCCCCGTGAGAAGTTAAATAACCTCTCTCTCGCCACAGCACGCCGAAGTCATGTACAACTCCGAATGCATAACGTGAATCAGTGTATATGTTGACTTTTTTATTCGTGGCTTGAATACAGGCTTGTGTCAGAGCGATGAGCTCTGCGGCTTGGGCTGACAAAGTATTTATACGATTAGTTTCAATAACTTCAGTATCTGTTGTGACTGCGTAAGCGGCCACTAATTCTCCTGCACTTGTTCTCATACATGAACCATCTACATACAACGTCAGGTCTGGATCGGACAATGGAACATCTGTCAGGTCTTGTCTGGGTTTCGTCGTGATTGTAATAACTTCAATACAGTCATGGGCTAGTGGGTCTGTTCCGGTTACTGGCAAAAGTGTGGCAGGATTCAATGTGTTACAGCGTCTGATTTCTATATGTGGCTGAAACAATGTAAGTTCGTATCCTGTAAGTCGCGCTATAGTCAAGTGTTGTGTTTGTGTTCTATTTACAAGAACCTCTACTGCGTGTGGTACTTGAACTGTCAATGGATGTCCTAACACTATGGCATCGCTTTGTCTGATTGCTAAAGCTGTCGCTGCTACTGATTTTAGGCACGCAGGCAAAGCCTGAGCTACGGGATCTAATGTACTAGAAAAATAAGCACATGGTTTGTGTGCTCCTGCTTGTTCCTGTGTGAGTACTGACAAGGCAGTACCTTCGCGTTCTGTAACAAAGAGTGTAAACTGTTTTCTGTAACATGGCGTTGCTAAAACAGGTGCTTGACATAAAGCTTTCTTTAGGCTTTCAAAAGCTTGTGTATGTTCCTGAGTCCAAGGGAGAACAGTCGATGTGGCTGCCTCCTGTGTGGTTAACTGAATGAGTGGTTTTGCTAGAAATGCATACTGAGGAATCCACTGCCTACAATATGACGTGAGGCCTATGAAAGCCCGTACTTCCTTTTGTGTCTTGGGTATTGGCATGTTAGCTATTAACTGAATGCGGTCGGGTGTAAGCTGCCTTCCCTCCTTGGACAGCGAGTGTCCAAGATAAACAACTCGCTGGACACAGAATTGCAGCTTAGAAGGGGACACCTTGTGCCCCTTTTCGGCCAGAAATTGTAAAACTGTCAGCGATGCTTTTTCACATTCCGGTTCGCTTCTCGCGGTGATCAGCAGATCATCGACGTATTGAAGCAGAGCAGTGTTAACTGGCATGTGGATACTGTCTAGTTCTCTTTTCAGTGCTTGGCTATAGATGCTGGGGCTTTCTGTAAATCCTTGAGGTGCACGTGAGAATTTAAAGCTACGCCCATTTAAACTAAATCCGAACAAATATTGGCTTTCCGGATCTATTGGGACGCTGAAAAAGGCATTCTTGAGATCAATTACAGTAAAGAATGTTGCTTCGGAATCAATGGCTGTCAGTAATGATGAGATATCTGGGACCACAGGAAATTGTGGCACAATGCATTTGTTTAACTCGCGCAGATCAATAACCAATCGATATACTGGCGGGGCCGTAGGATCTGTTCGTTTAAGAATCGGAATTATCGGTGAATTACATACATTGGAGTCTGTTTCCACAACTACTCCTTGGGCAATGAGCTCGTCAATGATTTGTAGTAAAGCCACTACAGCATCTGGTGGTAACTTGTATTGTCGCATTCGTGGTAGCACCACTCCTGCCTTTAATGTGACTCGATATGGTGTAATATTCATGCAACCAACATCAGTAGGGCCTTGTGCCCATAGACGTGTAGGTAAAGTCTGCAGTCGGGGATCCATGTCTCTAGACACATAGTGACCTTTAAAATCACGTAAAAACAACCTTACTCCTTCCGGAGAACAACATATTATGGCTCCTAGAGCTTTCAGGGTCTTTATTCCTAACAAGTTTTCTGGACATGATTTAGTAAGCAATAAATCTGTAGTTCGGGTCAGAGGTCCTATCGTAAGTGGAAGAGGCTGTGATACTTCATTAACAATAGGTTTTCCTGAAAAACCAAGGGAAATATTCTGAGAGCCTGAGAGGGGTGCCCCTGGAACTTCACTACGTTTTATAGTTGTTCGACTTGCCCCTGTATCGAGTAAAAATTTTCTATCTTGACCTAATAATTCACTATGTACATAAGGTCCTTCTTGATCTACAGGAATCTCGATAAGGGGTAAGTCAACTTCCCTCTCTAGGCTAGTTCATGCGTAACGCTGATACTCAGGATATTCATACTGTGCGGTCTGATACATTTGTCGTGTTGTGGTTTGTGTGGCAGCAGCAGGCAACGGTGGTGCAGCTGGCACAAACTGTATTGGCTGTTGTGCGGCTGGCATGGCCTGGGCATGCTGCATAGCTCCTTGTTCATTCTGATCTTGTCTAGGTGGCCGTGATCTTTCTTGTGTTTTACCTATGGCGATATTATGTTTTAAAACTGGACAATCGTGTACGTAATGACCTGGCTTTTTACAATAATTGCATGTCCCTTTTACAGGTCCTGCTGAATCGGAATGTGTCATACCCTTTTTATGTCCTTCAGCTGGAACAGTCTGGGAAACTAGCATTTTCATTTTCGTGTCTTTCATGCGTCTGTGTTCATGTTCTTGTTCTTCTCTAATTCTATTGTGATGGTACTGTAACATTTGTAACATCTGTGATGGAGTGTTACCTTGCCAGGTACTCTCGAATTTTAATACTCTATTCTTTACTGGGGGCAGGGCATTTTCTACTAATTTTGTTACAAACAGATGTGGGTATGATTCGCTACTTGCTTTTATGCCACTATTTATACCAAAACATTTTTCAAATCGGGCATAGTAATCACTAGTGTCTTCATCTTGCTTCTGTTTACAGGCTGAAATTGTACCCCAATCTTCCTTTTTCGTAGTCAATAGACGTGGCAGTACCTGTACTAATAAACCTGGTAATGCTTTAGTTTTATCCCCAAGTCCTGCTCCTGCAGTTCGGGCCTTTTCTTCCGCTTCTAACACTGACCATTCTATCTTTTGGTCTCCTACCTCCCACTCTTTTTCCTTGAGTTTCTCATAAATGCCAGCAGGCATCAATACCTTTAATATTGTCATAATGTCGGGATAGGTATACTCTCCCATGAGTAACATGTCTTTAATTTCTCGGTGAAAACCCGCTGGATCTTTGTCATGACTGGGTACCACTTTCTTCATTTGTAACAATTCTATTTTTGATATGGGCGTATATACAAATACGCGCTGAAACTCGTTGTCCTCGCCTCTTATTGGGTGCACTTCTCGTAAGGGATTCTGTCTATCTATGTGATACGTTGTTCTTTCCTTGACGGGCAATGAGACATGTTCTGAACATACAAAAAGAATATACTGCTTTCTTGATTCTAGAATTTCTTTAATTAATTTAGTACCTGGACCTCTCCATTTATTCATAAGCAATTCAGTCAGTATGTCAGGTAAGGGACCAGGGTCCGAATGCTGACTTCGATATAGTATAATGAGTTGTTGAATCATATAGATCCCAGCTAACCTCTGTTCATCTGGGGTGAGATTCAAAAATGTGCGTACTACTGTATCATCACTATATTTTCCGGGACTGTCCACCCAATGGACAGCTGCCCTGGCCAAATCTTGTTCGTCCATAGAATCGAGAAAATGATAACCCCTTCGTTCTCGGAGTAGTTTGTCGGCGGTTTGGAACGAATGCTCGTTAGACCTTATATTAATTATAGGTATTTGGAAATTCCTGTTATTATCTGGACATATCGGACGTATGGAGTCAGTATGACATCTAGTCTGATTCCTATTACAAGATCTTCCTCTACCTACATAGGCTATGGTGTCCGACTGTCCTGCGGGCAGTCCTGACCCTTCTTCCTCGCTTTGTTCGAACTCGTCTGTCTCTAATCTTTCTTCGTGTAGGCGTTCTATTTCTTTACGGATCTTTCGGCACATGGCTATTATACAATTTTGCTTGTCATGTCTCCCTTCTGATATATTCTGGCTCCATCTTGTAAGAATTTGCATTGCTTCCGGGTCTACCCCCGGTCGGTCTACATTTCTGATCACACAGTTTGAGGAAACGTAACAGTTCCCCCTGTATCTCTACTTTCTGGTATTCCATAGCTCTGTTAATACATTCTGGATCTCGCCCTGTTTGGACAAAATGATATATATTATCTAGATGCGCATTCATTCCTGGTAATTTCCCTAAATACACCGCGGCTCGTCTGATACGCAATGATGCCAGGGTAATTTCGTCCTCTTTACCGGGCACCGGGTCAAATCTACAATCTATAAGAAGTTCCTTAAGCGCACGGGTACCTACGAGTTTGGGTGTACGTGAATGCGCTGACTCTTGAAAAGTAAGTTTATTTATTCTAGGTGGCGTAGAAAAGATATTGGTAGCACCTCCCGTGGCCCCGTCTGGGGCGTCGGGTGTGAAAGGATTCGTCGAACGTGACACAGCAACTATAGGTGTGGACACAGCTATAGAAGTACCTGTAGGAACAGATGCAGAAACAGATGTGCTTGCCGGAACTTGTGACTCGATTTGTTGCTGTAGGGATACGGGTGCAGGGTCTTGGCGTTGGACCTCCCTGGTATGCGGTCTATGTGGGGCGGAATTAGCATACTCGGGAGCTGCGTCATCTAAATATGAGGAAAGAAAAACATCTTCTGCGGTTCTAGGATGCCCCTTAGGGTGTACCTTGATTGGGAATAATGGGGGTGGCAAGTTTTTCGGTATCTCCGGAGTAGCCTTAGGTAATCCTTCGGCCAGGAGGGGATACATACCATTCATAAGGGCATTTCTTTGTCTGTCCACTTGTTCTGATTTCACTCGGATACCTTCCTCAATTAATAGATTCTCTCGAACTTTATTTGAACTCTCTTTACTCTTCTCTTCCTGTCTACGTGCTTTTTCTGTGCGTCTATGAGATTCTTTACGCCATAACTCAACGGCGTCCTTCTGTGACTGTCTGACTTTCCTTTTCCATAACTCTTCCTCGACTTTCATGATGCACTCTGCATCCCAGGTCCCCGCTGCGGGCCACCTCTGACTTTCTGGTAATCCCTTGGTGTAGTCTACCCATAAATCAAGAAATAATATAGCGTCTAAGCCATGTTTGTGATACATGAAGTGCCCTGGAGTATCCCTAGGAGGAATAGGGACGGCTTCTTCAAGTACCCCTTTTCTAGTAGTGATCTGTCTTAATTTCGAAAAGAGCGGCATATTGACAACTGATTCTGACACTTAATCTTGAACACACTTAATACGAAAGCACAATGATGAACAACCATTCATACCACAATATGCAGGACGTTTTAACACATTAAACATAAAACATAAAACATTTTTTAACCTTTAAAATAAACAACAATGATGATCGTCTGCATAACTAATCACCAAGCATAACTCTCGACACTAACTAGATACTTCGGAATACTTGATATACTGCTAAACAGTACAGATACACTGCTAAAACAGTGCAGACCGGATTTGTGTACCCAAACCCGTCTTGACCGGCACAACCTATGTGCACGTCAGAAATGCCTCCCCAGTAATGGTACTCACCGGGTAGCTTCGGAAGCAGAAGGCCTCGGTAACTTGAACTTGAACCGGACTGGACTCGACTCGACTCGTCGGAAACTGGGCTTGACTTCGAACTGGTGGGTCTCTGTATACCTCGGATCTTGCTCTCTCAGCTAGGCTCTGGTCGGGATACTTCGCACTTCTCACCGCCTCGTCTGGGTGTTGATCGCAGTCTCAGTCGCCCCCGCTTGACCGGAGGGAGATACAGGAAATCCTGCTGGTACGCGTTATTGTCCGTCCAGCTGTGGCAGGAGACCGGGCCTGCAACTCACCGCCGGCGCGTGAGATGAGAAAGTGTCCCTGTTCGGGCGCCATCATGTGGTAAATAAAATTCCTTTACCGGGACTGAATTTGATACAGAAACATTATAAAATAGCTCAGTAAATGAGAGGCAGAATCCGTGATATTAGAGGTTCGGAATGGGCTTTATTCCAGTGATCGATTATAATCGGATGCTCCAAGTTCCATCACCACGGGGGTTCAGGAAGTGAAGTACATACTTTATTGACAAGAAGTAACTTTTATAGTACATACATTACAATGAAGCGAATACAGTAGGCGTAACATTTGATAAGGAAATTGACGATTTGTCCGCGTAACCAAAAATGGGTGTAATAAAGAGTAAAAAGGAACATAATTGGTTATGATGTCATACATAGGTGGATCTATAAGATAATACTTGGCCTAGATGCGCGCGCAGCAGTATGACGTGTAATTGACGTGTAACTAGGGGGTGAAGGGGACTTTGACATTTAGCTCTACATGTGGAGACAAAAAGTCTGGGGGGTCAAGTCAACCTAATCCCAAATCATATCTAACATCCTATGTTTAAAGAACTATGTTATCCAAGAAAGAAGGACTCTCGGACAGAATCTATTCTATACTGACTGTGCGTGCGTGTACAAGCGTCTAAGTGTCTACACTGAATGCGAGGGGGTAGGAATATTCCATGGTAACAGGGCTATGAATTACTTGCATGAGGACAGAGAAGCCGGGCCTTTTGCTCGGTAACTGGAAGAATGTTTACTTAAACTACTAGGCAGGAATGCATCGGCTGAGGGGGAAGCAGATAATTCGAAGGTGAAATACAGTTCTTGGCAGAGAATAGGCTGATGTCAGACTTCGGGAGTCGCGCAGAGAATGAAACAAAGTTCATGGTCACAGATGCAGGCTCAGACTGGAGCTTTCAGAGGCAGAAGGCAAGAGGAGTTTTGATGACAGAATCAGGGCCTACTTGCCTGGACTGTAAAATGGCATAAGTGAACCATATAAAGCCGGTGGCCTTTCATATTTAGGAATGGAATATCCGGCCTGTTCATGGCGGATCTGACAGAGGACATGTTGACGGTGGACGCACATGTATTTGCGTCTTCATAACTGGAACTGGAGGGAACATACATGTACTTGTGACATGCACATAGAACCGTTGGGGTCCAAGATAGGGGACATAACTGACCAGAAAAATCCATATTTCCACAGCACGCTTCTCCTTCTTGAGTCACGCTTCCAGCTCCTTGTGACACCCAGTCCCTCAGAAGGCCCAGCAACAGCAGCAGGCACCTCCATTGAACTTTGGGGAGCTGGGGGGTGAAGTCTGTTGTTCCTGAGACTTCAGCAGGAGGCAAGCTCTATTCCAAGCCCTTGGAGATCTTTTTGAAGCACAAGTTGAAATAAAGTATTTGTAGTCTTTCTGCTCTCCTTCAGCAGCAAGGCAACCACTGCAGGCCAATCCCCCAGGTCAGGGACAGTGCTCCTCCTTACAGCTTTCCCAGTTCCTTCTCCTCAGGCAGAAGTTCTTCTTGTCAAGCAGGATCTAATTTCTTGGGAGCAGGGTCCCAATACTTATACCCCTAATTCCTTTGTTCCTCTGGGGTAGAGGGGCCTTTGCCCAGTCCAAACCAGTACCTGAGCACTTTGTTGACATGACTCTGACTTTCTATTCAGGGTGCAGGGCAGAGACATCAGCCGCTCCACAGGAGGTGGAGCCAGCATTGTGGTGGCAGAGCACACCCCTATTCAGAGTCCAGGTGCACTCCTCCCACCCATCTGGATGTCAATCTCTCTATTCACCACCCGGCTACCTAGCCCTGCCCCTCTGGGTTTCCCCAGCCCTGTCACTCACACCAACCAGACAGGCAGATACACATCATAGCAGAGGCGGGCTGAAATGGTTAGGCAAACAAATACCAACTTTCTAAGAGTGGTATTTGCAAACACAGAATATTAAAATTAACTTTACTAAAAGTTGTATTTTATTATTCTGAGTTCAGGCATACTAAACTCGAATTTCTACCATGTTCCCTGGATCTGTTAGGATCATAGGATGTAACAATTCTGACAGCCCATTCTGGCCTATGGGAACAGGTAGCCTTGCAATAGTGAAAAAGGAAAATGGCTGTAATTCCCTATTAGGACATGCCACACACATCAGGGCTTGTCCTACCTTATGCTTACAATGCACCCTGCCCTTGGGCCTACCATAGGGGTGACTAATATGAAGTTAAGGGAAGGTTTAGGGACTGGGAAGTGGGTGCACTTGCCCAGTCAGCATGACAGTACCAGACTGTACGCAGGTTCTGCAATGGCAGACCTTAGACACATCTTACTAGGCCGCTTCTGTGGGTGGCACAACCAGTGCTGCAAACCCACCAGCAGCATTTGGATTACAAGACCTGGGCACTCCTGGTGCACTTTACTGGGGTCTGACAGTAAACCAAATAAGCCAATCATGTAATCCAACCAACATATACATTTTAAATAGGGAGCACTTGCACTGTGGCACTGGTTGGCAGTGGCACAGTGCTCTGAGCAGCTAACACCAGCAAAACACATGAGGCACAGCGACAAAAAAGTGGAAGGGAGACTCACGCCAAGGTGCCAGGTCTAACAGTTTGGAATCTCAAAGGCATTGCTGTTGAGCGCACTGATGATTGTAGGAAAATACACCTTGGAGGTGACTCTTGCTTGGGTTATGAACGCCTCACATGGATGATTGGATTTTGGAATAGATGGAAGAATTTGAGCCTCAGGAGGAACATTCACTGGTCCCATGTGAGCCGGTGGTCATAGGCTGTACCTCCAAACAGGCAGATGTAGTGGAAGAGGTTTGTGACTGGGAATGGGTGAAAGCGCAAGCGTCCATGATGGACAATGGCGATGCTGTTTTACAGTCTGTTTTCTACATTTCAGGTTAGTTCATAGCTTATTGTCAATTCCTCTTGTTTGCTTTGTAGAGAAAAGAGGATGTGTAGAATGTAGCTTTTGAAAAGTGTAACTCCAACTACTTCTACCTTCCACATTCCATGGCTGAAGATTCCGGTCACACCATTGAAAGTGACAGTTGACGCTTTCAGGGTGTGAGTGGAATGGCGCACAAGGTCATGCGTCTGATACAGCCTTACCTGGACTACCATATACTGTCCTCATTGGAAGACACACTGCAACACAGAGGTAGGAAATGGAGCCAATCCCAAATATCTCCCACGTATTTTGTCACTATGGGATGACACCAACATTACCCATCTAGCACAACAGAGCACTGAGGCTCATGATTCAACACATGAGACCTGTCAGAGGAGGACGGGATATTAGGACAAAGAAAATTAGAAAGCAAATATGTTTTTATAAACATATGCAGCTATGCCTCACTCTTGCCTCTTTCCTTGACTATTTGTTCCTTACCAGCACCTAGGAAAGTACAGCTAAGCAATGAATTCCATATGACGGGACTGGATTCAGCCTGGTGAAGAGTGGAATTCATTGGGACACAAAATTTGAAAATGACAGTTGAACATCACAAGGGGAATGCGAAGGACCAAAATAACAAAGGTGCAGGATTCTGAATGCTGGACAGCAGTGAAGAATATGAAGAAAACCTGTTTAATCTTCAGTTTTGAAAGGCAACCAGCAACACTGTGACCCACTACTTATACCGACTCAGGTACTACTGACCCGGAAATGCTTGTAGAAATTGACCTATCTGTGACTGGATCTTGGCATGGGCACCTGCATTACCTCTGAATGTCCTTCTTGTGTTAGTAAATGTGCATCAGAACCAGCTGTTCAAACTAATGTACAGACACAAACAAGAAGGCACCACGGTGTGGGGCCCACTAACCACGCTTGACACAAACACTGCAACAACCATGCCCCACCACACCTGAAAAAGGGAAACGCAAAACGAGCAGCAGGTATCTGTCCTGACACTGAGTTCAGGGCACAAGTTGGGGGTACACACGGGTGGACGACATCCACCCACTATTTTCACAGGGTGGAGGTCGTCCACCATGCCAAGAAGTTGGGCCCCACTGAAAAAGTATGCTGAATTTATCCCGGTGTAATTTCCAAACATCGGGAGACATGCAGCAGTGCCTGCACGTTGTTGTCTGCTTTCGATCTGCAACAATGTGCAGGCGGGGAGGGGGCTTTCTTAGTCAATACTCCTGCTGGGCCCACTACAAAGGCTGAATCTGAGTGGTCATCAGGACTCCTTTTGTTGGAGTCTCCTGGCTGACAGCAGTCAGGAGCCTCACACCTAGAAGCAAATGCAGCAGAGGGGAAACAAAGGCTCACACCTTGTTAGCACTTCACACATACTTAAAAGAGGCAGCTTTTCACTTTGTTCAAACCCTGTTTAGGAGATGTGCATGCGCTGTAAGAATGTCAGATGTGTTGGTCTTTCCCAGTATTTACACAAAATAAATAGCATTTATATAGTGCCTACTATCCTTGAGGAGGCGTTGTAATAATTTAAATATCACTATTTTTTCTTGTAGAGCACTATAGGTAGAGGAAGTTTGCACTGACAAAAGTCAACATTGTTTTATGTGTAGCTTGCAAAAGTGTGAATCTTCTGCCTAAATCAGGAGGGTTTCCCTGTATACTCGAAATGTGCCCCAATGTACTCATGATAGATGTGTTAAACATATATGTGAAGGCTTAAGATCTGGTGTCCCTTCTTATGATGCCACTTCCTGTGATGTCACGCGCCGTGATGTCACGCGCCGTGATGTCACGTGCCGTGATGTCACGCGCCGTGATGTCACGCACCGTGATATCTCGCGCCATGATGTCACTTGCATACTGATTAACTAGGTTTGTCCCTCCACTTCTGTTTTTTAGGACTTGGGCCCTGACTGAGATCCTCTCTGGAACACAGATTTCTCCCCAACCTTGCGTGTTGTGTGAGTAGGAACGGTCTAGCACTCCTAGCAAGACAGTGTTTAGCCCCGCCCCCGACCAGCAATTGAGTCAAAAAGCAATTAGGACCTCTCTCCTCCCAGGGTATGCTCCATGCATAGCCCCATCTGTGGAAGAAAATTCCATTTTAATTTTGAATTGAAGTACAATTGAATGTGTACTTTTTTTGTGACCTGCAGATGCTAAATTGTAGCACTTTTTCCCTTTCTCTTTCCCGCCTAAAGAGCCGGCTCGCATTTGACCGCTCTCCAGATATAAAGATTGATTTTCATGCTTGTGGATTCACCATTGCACACGAGGCAGGCTGCATTCGAGTCACAGAAGGGCACGCACGCCGCCGTGCTTTCTCTCCGGTTACAGTGCTACAGTACTGCGTCACAGTCACCTTAAGAGCAGCAGCGCCATCCATCCTCATCAAGGCGTCAGACATATACAGTGCCGCGGTCGATGCAGGCCAGGCCGACCGCAATAACGGCATAGAATACATGTTACAGTTCAAGCAATGGCACGAGCCGGTGACTCCGCCGAGCTATAAAACCTTGAAAATAGTCTGAAATCAGTCATAAATCAGTTTTCCTCTTGGAAGATTGCCCGCGCTTTCTTCAGCGCTACCTAGCAACGAGAAGTTGGGAAGACCACGCTGATGGGCCGGGACGTCCATCGAAGATTTATTCGCATGGATTTAGCGCTCTTAATATTCTTCATTAAATGACGGCGCATGCGTCTCGCGCTCGGAGGCACGGGCAGATTATACTAAATCATGTATGAGAGGCATTTGCTTGACTGCAAGCTCTTCAGCACAAACAGGCGCATGGAGTGGAAACATCTGCATGTGTGTGTGTGGTGCCTGGGAGCGCACGTGCACGCCTGGACCTACGGTCAGAACATGTACAGTGAAGCAGGGTAGAGGACCGGCGGAAATGCAATGAGGCCGTCTCCTGGGATCCTGTGGCAACCAGCGGCCAGTGGGCGAGCATTCTATGTGGGTGCTGTTGTTAACCACTGGTGAACTCCAAACGGGCTAGTCACGAGCAGTGCTTAATTTGTAAAATATTAAGTGCCAGGGCTCTGATCAGGAGGTCACTGCAGCTTGCACCATCCATTGCTCCTGTCATCGCTGCCAGAACCACTACTAAGCATCTCTCTCGCATGTAAGTGCGACAGTTCAGATTATTCCAGGTCCCCAAAGCTAAAGGAATGGTTGGGAAGGCAGGTATTAGCACTATTTTAATGTATATTGTGTTACTAAACAACCATTGTTCTGCTAATCTCTAAATTAGATGAGCAGCGCCACCATGTGGTGGACTGTCCTAAGTAGGGTGTTGACAATTAGGTGCCGGTGCCGAGCACCGGAAACCAATTAAGTGCCGTCTGCTAAACACCGGAAAGCCCCGGTTCAAATTAAGCGCTGGTCACGAGACTCCCGTTAGGTAATTGACTGAAGAGGTGAAGCAGTTTCAAGACTCAGTGCACAGTGAAGCACTTTATAAAAAGAAAGGACTTTTACTAACATGTAAGTAAATACTACATTTGAAGTGAAGGTAAGAATAAAAATCAAGAGGTCTCAGTACGTTTAGGCAGAGACGTTTAAAGGCATGGGCAAAATGGGCTCTGGCCCTGGGCCCCAGCCTTTCAGAGGGGCCCTGATAGAGCCAACCCTGTTCTACAGAGTCTAGCCCTGATGACCTTGAATAATTCTTAAACGGATTGTTTTAAATACCGTTTTTCCCTTATTTTTAATGTGGGATGCTGTGTGAGAGTCTATTACTGAAATGTTGTGTTTATGTTTTAGGCTAAATTCATTAAAAAAAAGTTTCTTTTCGATCAAAACAGGACTTCTCATATGACAAATGAGGGTGTCACATAGATCATTTGCAGTAATATTAATGAGCTACTGCTGTGTTACAATATTGTCACTATCTCTGTATATTAGATGTACACACATTTAGAATTTGGGCAAGTGTGCAGGTGTACTCAGTTACCTGGGCAAAGAGGGCACGAAAGAACTGAAATTGGATTATAAATTAAAAGTTGTTCGAACAGGGGCATGTCCTAAATCCTTAAAATGTCCCTGCATTTAGGGACCAAATTTCAATCCTAAACGTCTTTATAGCTCCCTCACAGTAGGCGCTAAGTTTTCAGTTAACTTTCAGGGCCATGGCCAATATTAATCTATGAGTGAGGATTGGATGAACCAAGGCCTGTTTGGGAGCATTTACAACCCTCTGTTAAATGATAGGGTGATTGACGGGGCACAACCAAGTGTGCTTGTACCTAAGATTTGCTTTGATGTACGGACATGGAATTTGAAGGATGCTCTCAAAAAAAGGTGTCCTCTCTAAGAACGGTGCCTCTCCTGGAACAAAGTTAGCCACTCAAAATTAACTAATTCCAAAAAACAATTACCCAAAGTCAAGATAGCTTCACACAGAAAAAGTCTTTGGTGATGTCTCGAATGGCCGTGTATAAGTCACTTGTCCTCGGTTAGGGAGACCGTTCAGTTTTCAGGTGTTAATGGTCAGTTAAGCGCCCATGGGATATTTCACTTTTTCATTTGGGGGCACTTAAAGAATGGTGAGCCAGTTCTCACCATATGCATGATAGATGCCTTAAGAGTAGGGTGCTTGCATCTCGAGTTCTACCAGTTGTGGTGGAGTTCTTTCATTATCCCCCATAGGGACCATGTAAACCTACAGCAGCCCAGGGTTGACACCAGTAGCGACTGGTCAGTGTGAAAATGAAGAAAGTGGACATGCTATATCAACCGACAGTTAGCACAGACCTGTAAAGGTTACAATGATGGTTCTACTGTTTTGAAAAAGAGAATGGCCCTCTCCAGACAATGGGTTTGAAGAGTGGCTAACTTTGGGTCCATCTCGAGCTGAGGGAATGTGAGTAGGATGTTTTATAGGCACTGGACTGTTTGGGGGCGTTGCAGCCTCACCCGTCATGATCTGTGACAGCAACAATGGTGGCCAACAGAGTTAAAGACTGATGGGGCGAGTGTAGATGGTGGGGGGACAGAGGGCCGACGGGAAGCGTGCAGGGGAAGAGCGCAGCGGGGGATTAATATTGAAAACAAAAACAAAACTTACCTGGTTGCCGGCCGCATCGCGATCCTTTCTTCCCGGTCCCAGCAGTCCCTGGGACAGCATCGGACTCCCCATCCAATCCCCACGCTGCTCTCAAGCATGGGAGCAGCATGGGGATTGACCAGAGTGGGCTGGATTAACGCTTCCCCAGGCACAGGGAGTCTGTGCTGTGTCTCCAACCCGGCTGTACAATACAGCCCGGTTGGAGAAACCTAAGTGTGCATGTCTGAAACTGCCGGCCAAACTGCCATGCATGCTTAAAAGTACCCATTCACCAGTCCTCCTCCCCCCTCCCCTGGCCCGGCCACTCCCTACACACGCTGGCTCAGAGCCAGCAGTTGAAAAAAAAAACAATAGTAAAATATAATTTTTATTTTTCAGTTGCTGGCTCTGAGCCAGTGGGGCAACTCCCCTCCGCCATTGCGGAGGAGCCGCCGCTGGACAGCAATGAAACAGCTCCCCGAATGTATGTCCTTATTTCTCCTGGCCGAATCACAAAGCTTTTCCATGACTTTACCCCAGGAAAAAGTAATAACAAAAACATGAGTAACATGAGGGGGAAAACAAAGCAAAAACATAAATATTTTCATGCGTAAACTCTGCACTGGGTTAAGAAAATGGATGTTTAAGAGGAAATTTGTGAATATCATATCCCTCCGTACTTAACTGATAACTTGTGTAAATTATGTAGGGTTAGCTCAGAACATTTTGTGAATTAGCCATACAATTGTGAATTATAACCAGGTGCAGGTGTTTTATGTATGTCTGTGGTTTTAAATTGGTGCAGTTGGGTCCCCGGACAGTCTTAGAGTGCATCCCAGCACTTTACTATAATGGTCTAAGAGCTCACATTATCATTTAGCTAGCTTTTGATGAGCTTATATTTCACATATATTACAGTTACATGATGTATGGAATTGACAATAATACAAGTCACCCTGGCTGAAATTGCAATTCTGATAAAAAAAGAAAATCCAGTGGTAATTTTATTGGCTTATTTCAATAATGTAACTAAATTTAGGAGACTTACATTCTCATAGATACAACAATTTTAACAGGTGACGAGGATGCAAGAGTGAATGTCATTTGCAAACAAAAACACTTTTATTATAAATGTGCAAAAGCCTACATTTAAATAGCACCTATACTAATTTTGCTGTAGATTACCATACTTAGGGGTATATTCACAAGAAAGTGTGCTAAACATCACCAAAAAATGTTAACGCAACTTTGCACATCGCAGCCTATTGCGGGAAAATAACCCTGTGTCAACGTGGAATTCACAACAAGGTGGTACCATGCGATAGTATGCCGAAACCGCGGACAATGTCTGCGATACAACCACCTCGATGGAGATAAAAACACAAACCACAACACAAAAAACCCTGCGATGGGCCAAAGCGCGATGAGGAAATCAGCAATAAGCAGCGCCAGGCCGCAACACACACCTGGCAGGCGGGAAAAATCACCATAAAAGTAGAAAAAACACCCAAACACAAACTGATCAACACCCAAGCACCATGGAGGAAGCCGGAGCAGGCGCAGAGGACTAGCGCAACCCCACAAGCACCCCGGACGACCAGCCTGGGACCTCTTGGACAGGGAAGGGCAAGGACAAGAAGAAGAGGAAGATGAAGTTCAGTCAGCAGGCGAACAGGATCATAGTCACGGAGGTGATGGAACACCATCAACAACTGTTTGTCACCTCCAACGTGTCATTGGGCACCAAAACTGAAATATGGCGGGACATCGTGGGCAAGGTGAATGCCGTCAGAGAGCACAAGAGGAAAATGGACGAGGTCAAGAGGCGATGGAATGACATCAAGTGAAAGACCAAGGAGAAACTCGCAGCCATCCAAAGTCAGCAATGCAGACTGGAGGTGGGGGCCCAGCGCCACAGCTCGTGCTGGATGAAATGGAGGAGCTGGTGTCGACAGTCATCAGTGTGGATACTGTGGCCCGAGTCAGGGGACCGGACACTGCTCGACAGGACACAACACAACCGCAACAGGGTGAGTGACCACCAGGTACTGGGGGGCAGGTGGAGATGGCCACGATGGCACACATGCACAATCAAGCAGAGCACAGTGCACACCCTCAATGACTCTGGGTCATCGCCCAGATCTATATACTGTCACAATGTACAATGCCATGCTGTCTGAATGTCAACATGTACCATGCGGCTACATACATGTGGACACATTGCAATACACCATCTCCCTTTCACATTGCAGGGCCACCGTCAAGATCCCCTGCAGAGCAGTCCCAGAAACTCTTCACTAATGATGAGGAGGACAACCCCAGCATCAACGCACAAGCCCACCTAGACATCATTGACATCATCCGCGACTCACCTCCAGGATCAGGGCTGACCAGCTGCATCAAGGAGACCCCACCCACCACCCAGCAGGAGGCACCCA